>NC_056726.1:751552495-751704995 GCF_019279795.1 Protopterus annectens | reverse complement strand
GTGTACTGATGCTGAAGATCAGGTGGTTCTGATTATCACTCCAAATAATGCAGAATATATGATCTGACAGATGTCAACCCCTTTGCATTTGCTGTAGTCTGTAAAGAAGGTACTGGAAAAGTATATTACTAAAATGCAACATGTTTAGACTAATTTACATAACCTAGTCCTATGAATGAACAAATCCATTCTTTAGTGTAATTAGTAAAGCAAAACAAATAAAGAAAAAATAAATGTTGCAGCAGCTTTTGTTCAAACACCACATGCTATACAAAAATCAGAAATATTACTGCATACAACACATGCAATATGCTAGTTTTTTTGGTGGGGCTTACATGCTTGCAGGACATCTGCATCTTATTTTGACCTCCCTATATCTTCTGTTTTCAATAATATGTATCCCTTTGACATCACTCAGTACAGGTCTGATCTACTTGAATGGCTGATAATGCCAAATTGTTGCAGCATACATCTCCAGAGTCAATACAGCCAAATCGTTGACAAATAAAGTCCTATGCAAGCTAATAAATCAGGCCTGCACCAGCCATACCAACATTCCATTACTTGGCTGTCTTTCCACATTGACATAAATACTGTTCAAACTTGTCATTGTATATAATAGTTTCTTCTTTCCTTTTAAAATTATCACAGTGATTTGGATTTCATTTAAAACCTTTATCTCAAATTTTAATGAAAAAGTATTGATAGCCGTTTTCCAAACAAAGCAAAAATGTCTCACCTGGAAAACAGACTTAGCATGATAAAGAGTAAAGTTCTCTTCCCTTGAAACTCACATTTAGTGAAAATACAACTGGAAACCCATTAAACTACAAGAGAGGTGCTGGGATTCATACTTAAATAGCATTTATTGAAGTGCTAATTACTGTCTTTGTGAAAGGTGCAGCAATTCAAAAGACAAATGAGTAACGGCCCACTTGACACAAGTGTCCCTTTTCAGAAACAGCCCAGGAGTGCTGTCTGGTGAATTACCTTGGTCAGCGTCACACAGAGGACAAATGAAGGCTGAGAGAATATCATCGTCTTACTCTCACCTGTATTATGTGCTAAACAAACTGCTGTAGCCCAAACAAAATGCACCTGCTTAACTGCAAAAACAAGCTAAATTAAAAACACATTCCTAGTTAAAATACAAACATTAAACTCAGACTTCATACTGCCCCATTTATTCACAGCTAAATAATAAACAAACATACGGCATTCAACAGAAGAAGGAGACCAAAGATCACATATGTAGAACATGGCTCACATGATGACGCTCTTGTATACTGCAATCAATTTTCTTCCTTTACACTATAACTGGCTTACAGCCCCAGGAACCGTCGAGGAGCCTAGCCCAAAATTCCAGTTGCCCCAAAGCACTGTCTGGTTAAGTAACTTGCTCAAAGATAGGGTATAGGCATGAGACAAAATCAGAGATGTTCGGCAAAATTGGAGACAGATATGAGCAGATTAAGCTAATTTACTTAAAAAGTTAACGGAACTATAAGTTTTGCATCAAACACTATGAAACTATAATGACTCACTTCCATAAGTTCAGTAATGAAATTAATCATAGTGTTACTTAAACTTAAAAAAAATTATTGGAAAACCAAATTCCGGACAAGAAAGGTTATAAAAAAGGAACTATTAAGTGTGGGGCTTGTGAATACAATAAATTCATAATTGATACTCCATCAGTGGAACTTGGGCCCTACAAGATTGTTGTCAACTTTGTTGCAGGTTCTTGCACCACCACGGGTTTGGTGTACCTTGCTGTTTGTCAGGCCTGTGGATATTTTTACATAGGGAAAACAGAAAGAAAACTGAATAGGAGAATTTATGAACACATGTACAGTATTTTAAGGAAGGACGATAACAATGCCCTTTATAAACATATTGCCGACTATCCGGACCACTACTTTCGGTTTGGGATTTTGGAGGTTGTGGCCAAGAATATCAGGGGAGGTGACTGGGCCAACCAACAGCTAAGAGCAGAAGTAAGATGGCAACTTAGACTAAACGCCACTGTAGTTCCAGGGATTAATGAACATATTAGTTTAAAGCCTGAACTGAGGTATCGGGCAACTAAACTTTGAAACACCCTAGTGGCTTCTACTTTTTAATATTTTTTAATATTTTATTACTTTACCATTAGTTTGTCCCTGAAACAATGTAACAACATTTTCTATCATTTCAACACAATTAAATAAAACATAGTTTATCATATTTGTTTTAATATAGATGTATACATATTGTATATACTATGCTTTAAGTTTTGAGTGATTTGCAGACTTTCAAGTGAAATTTTTATTTGTCATAGTATCTTTTAGCTCAGAATAACACTACCACTTTAATTTAGGCTTGTTTAACTTAATTGATGGCAGTTTTTTTTTTTATATTAAAAGGTTAACTGCACAAGTTTTGAATTGTTCTGATGAAGTCTATTGATGAAAGCGCTTGACCTGTTGTGCTCCAAGTGGATTTTATATTGTGATTTTTTGTGTATTACACTTGTGATTTGTGACCTGTGGATCAATAAACTTGTTTTTTCAACTGTGGTCGTAGGTCATTGGCTCTAGGAGTGGATGTTAGTTAGCTATGGAGCACATCATTATGGACCTTATAAATAGGGATATAGGGAACCTTCAAACCCTGGACCCCACACAGTTTGGGTTTGTGAAGGGCAGATCATGTCTGCTCAAACTGGTAAGACTTCTTCGAATCTGTCAACAGAACGGTGGATGAAGGCAAGGTAGTCCACACAGCCAACCTCGATCTAGCTCAGGCCTTCGACACATCCCCCACTCAGGAATCATTGATAGACTCACTAACCTAGGCATTAACCCCTATGTCATAAGATGGGTTGCCAAATGGCTCACTGACAGAACCCACACGGTGGAAGTAGCGGACTCTAAATCTGACTACCGGGCAGTTACAAGTGGAGTCCCACAGGGTCATCTCCTGTTGGCATCTACTTATCTGAAATTCAAGCCAAAATAAAGGGACTCTGGTAAACCAGATTCAACAATGACTGCAAACTGGGAGCTATTATTGATTCTCAAGCTGATGTAGACATCCTATAAAAAGGCCTCACAGAGAGCAACGATTGTTGCCAGAACCATGGCCTTAAGCTCAATGCTAAAAAGTGCATCATCATACCCTTCAGGAAAAACATGGTGCCCTCAAACTACTGCATTGATGGTAGCCACTTAACTCTGAAGGTGTGATAAGAGGATCTTAGGACTCAAACACATGCCCTATACAGAAAAACGCAAAAAACCCCAGCTTTACTCCGTCTCATATTGCCTACTTAGAGGCGATCTCTGCTTTACATACAAAGCCATGTCTGACCCAATGTTGCTAGACATGCTTCATCTGAAAAAGTCTTAATCCCTCCGACATTAAACAACAGGTTACATTATCAAGGTGCATACCTTGGGCAAATGCTGGTACAGTTGGAAACTTTACAGTTCCCTCTAGCTTCACCATTGCATGACATGCAAAATCATTATCATGAAATGGTCTTCAACTTTTATGAGTTGTAAGAATACAAGATGTTTTAAAACAAGTGATGGTACTTTGCAGATAAAATATTGATGTACAATAACATGAAAAGGCATCTGGTGCAATCAAAAGGTATCTGACATAAACAGGATGTAAGGTAGAAATATTCTGACTCCATTTTCATTGGTAGTAAAGTTTCCCCACCACACCTAGTAAATAAAACATGAAAGTAATTAGTCAAGCTGCTTAAGTAAATAAATGTAAGGATAATTTAATTTAATGCTGAAGTTAAACATCTTGCCTGGTCCTAAACAGTTTATCTGCACATGACTGTAAATAAAATAAAACCATGAAAACAAACAATGAGAGCTCATTTTACTAACGAAGCACTCAGCTTGCTTATTTTCCTGCCTACTAGATAAGGTCTCAGTCCTAGTTTACCAGGATTTTACCTTCTCTTGTTTCTCACCACATGTGTGTTATTCAGACCGTGTTTACCTGATGGAGTAGTACATTGGTAAACACAGATGTTGTTTATGCAATTAGTGAATAATGTAGATGTTATGTGATCCTATCTCGCCTACATTCTGACTGATGGGTTCGGAGCGGATCCCTCGGCTCAAAACTAGTATAGTAAATAGTACTATTTTCAGTTTTATAGCTAATTTAATATCTCAAAGGCACTTTACATGTAGGACAGTTGTAAATGTGAAGCTTCATTGGTTAAGATTTTGTATGTAGCTGGAAATGTAATGACCATAGGAGTGGATGGTAATAAGAATGTATGAAACTAAGGTCCCGCCTGGCTGTCCTAGAAGGAGCAAATTTCTGTCATGCAAAAAAAAAAAAGTTAACATTTGTTTACCGGGAAAGACCAACTGGGCTTGATGTGCCCAGTTTCAGCAGAGGACTGGGGAGAAAGCTCCAAAACCACAAAATATTTAAGAAAACAATAACAATAACAAAGTAAATATCATTTAGAATATAGCATTTTTCATATAAAATAACAGTCATATAACAATAAAAAAGGTCACGCCTGGCTATCCAAGAAGGACCAAATTGCAGTCATGGAAAAAAAAAAAAAAAAAAGAGAGGTTAACGTTTGTTTTACCGGGAAAGTCCAACTGGGCCTGATGTGCCAAGTTTCAGCGGAGGCCTGGGGAGAAAGCTCCAAAACCACAAAATATTTTAGAAAACTTAACCATAACATTAACAGTAACAAAGTAAACATTATTTAGAATACAACATTTTTCATGTAAAGTAACAATCATACAACAATAAAAAGTGCCAATTCAAAAGAGGTGAAGTCTTCCACTAAAGGTATACTGCCCACGAACAATCAAATAAATAAAAAAAAAGCAGTGCAGGCTAAAAAACACTTTAATAAAAACACAGATAAAATCCAAGCAAGACATGAGCACTTTTGGGTCCAAGCCCTACATCAGATAACAAACACATAAAAGCAGTTCAATTTAATTAAACATCAATCAATCAAGCTTCAGTATTGTACCCTCCTTTTTCTCAGTGCTGGTTTTAAAGGTATAACTCCATTAAGACCAGGGGTTCTATCTGCTGATAGTTCAATTATCCATTTCATTTTATTAAACTCTGCATGGTTAGTCATATCCCCTCCCCTGAAATGAGAGTAGACAATTTGTAAAACCGTAAAACTAAAAACATGGTCAGAATTCCTATTTATATGCTGGAAAATTGTATTATGTTCATTTCCTAATCTAACGGAAGACAGATGACTAAGGATCTTGTCCTTTAGCATACAGTTTGTCTTTTCTATATAGAATGAGCTGCAATTCTGGCATTTAGCTACGTATATCACATTACATGTTCTACAGTCCACATAATTATTGAGACAATACTCTTTCTTAGTTGTGGGATGTATAAATCGATTATATTCATTAATATATATGCATGCTTTACAGTGCCTGCACTTCAAAGTCCCCTTATGTTTGGATATGTGTCTGTGGCCTCTAGCCTCACCCCGTTCATGACAAAGTAACTCTTTCAAATTTTTGTTTCTCCTGAACCCAAATGATGGACAACTTCCCACTCTTTTACTTATTTTTTCATCCATAAGGAGCACCTTCCAGTTTCGTTTAATTATCTCACATACTCCCCCTGTGTCGCTACTATAGGTCAGCATAACACGCATATCATTAGACTTGTCACCACTACTCTCATTCCTTATTATAGATTCACACTGCTCTAGTCAGTCAGAGAACCATGGTTTTGCTCTGCCATTCCTGTTTGCTTACTTTTTCTTATAATTCCTTTCACCTTCTCCTTGTTATAACTCCTGCTACATAAATTATCTTCCAAGTTAGAAATCTCCCGCTCAAAGTGCGCATCATCCATATAAATCTGAGAAATTCTATCTACCGGCACACTTACCAAGATATTAAAAGTATATCTAGGATGCATGCTGTCGTATGACAATAGGCTATTCTTCCAACAATCCTTTTTAAATAGGGATGAATGTATAATACCTCCATTATCCCTTACAAGACAGATGTCCAAGTAGTCTATTTGTTGACGTGACTGATTTGAGATGAATCTAAAAAAGTGAGTACTAGATTCCAAATATCTCACAAACCGTTCCAATTCAGTTGAATCACCTTTCCATAAGAGAAAAATTACATCCACAAACCTCACATAAAAACATAATGCCTCTTTCCAGTTGTGATCAACATTAAAGATCACTGTACTCTCCCAATGTGCTAGGACAAGGTTCACATAGGTATTTGCAATTGGTGTACCCATTGCGATCCCTTGTCTCTAGCAATAAAAGTTCTTCTGACATATAAAAACATTATTATCCAATGTCAATTTAAGTAGCTCACATGTCAACCTTTACTTATTAACATAAAATTCATTCATATTTGTCAAAATGGCATCTATGGCACTTACACCATATTCATTATTTATTACAGTAAATATGTCCTTAATATCTAATGTGACCATTCTATATTCCATACAGTCACCCTTACTCAAATGCTCATATAATAATGTTAAGAAATGCTCAGTATCTCTTAGAATGTTGGGATAGTACTTCAAAACCTGTCTTAATGTACATTCTATCCAAATTGATACCTCCACCTGTAGACCCATCCCCAGTGGAGTACCACAGGTGTCTGTACTGGGCCCGCTACTGTTTGACATCTATTTCTCAGAAGTCCAGGCCAAAGTAGACAGCCTTTAGATCACCAAGTCTGGAGATGATTGCAAACTGGGAGCAATCACTGAGTCCAACAATATTGTCAACTTATTATAAGAAGGGCTAACACAAACAATGATTGCTGCCAAAGCCATGACCTAAAACTAAATGTAAAAAAAAATGCATTATTATTCCCTTTGACAAAATGGAATTCCTTACAAATTACAATATTGGCAGCAGCACCCTGAGTTCCAACTCAGTGGTGCAAGATTTGGGAACACAGGTTGAAACGATCTGAACTTTGACCACCATTTTTCCACAGTAGTAAGGAAAGACTTCTACGTAGCACACCTTATAAATAAGAGCATAGCACCCCGGTCAAGGTATGTTATAACTCCACTGTAATTGACCTTCATCAGGCCACTAATAGTGTGTAATACACCATTTTGCATGTACCTTACTAGACACCTGCAGCAGCTGGGCAGACCTCAGAGGTTTCTCACTAAGAAAATACAGCGACTCCAAACCATGACCTATGAGGATAGGCTGAAAGCCCTGTCACTTTACTCTATATCTTATAGGCTACGTCTGGACTATAGGGCAATCTCCAACCCTGCCCTAATAGGTTCATAGGTTCATAGGTTCATACTAGGCTATCTGCCCTAAGGCATTTATAAGCCTAGCCCAAAGTTTTGTGGCTTACGCCATCCCTTATATGAAAAAATACTGTGCCCATTAGTTTGTTGTGCCTCTGTCCAGCAGTGACACAGAGATGATTCCCAGGGTAAACCTACGATCTCCCATCCACAGGTCAAGATTTCTCTTGAACAGAGCCAGCGAGGTGCTCTGCCTAACATGGACCGGGATTTTATTCCACAGCATAGGGAGTCTCTGAGTGATAAATCTATCCCTCCAGCACGTCCTATTTATATCCGTGCTAAGGTTTAAGTCGTTTTCTCTAGTGGTTCTGGAGGATTTGGATTTTTTGAGGTGGAGCATTTCCATTAATTCCGGTTGGACATGGTCTTGTATGTCAGGCACATGTCACCTCTGAGCAGACAGTATGCGACTGAATAGAGCTGGAGTTTCTTCAATCTGGCAGCATATGACAGATTTTGGAGTCCCTTTATCCTTTTGGTGAGGAACTTTTGGGGTCTCTCCAATTGCTGCAGATGTCGGGTGAGATACATCCCGAATGGGGCGTTGTATTCGATCATAGGTCTGATAAGTGAAGAGTACAGGGGAACAATGACCTCACTAGATCTGGATGTGAATCCCTTCATGATCAGGTGGGCAATGTAGAAGGTCTTTCTAACCACTTTAGCAACGTGAGTGTCAAAAAAAAGGCCACTGTCAACCTGGGTCCCCAGGTCCCTGATAACCTCTTCTGTGCTTAGTGGATTGCCACCTATATGGTAGCTTGGGGTTACCTTGTTTTTCCCGAAGGGTTAAGAAGGGTAGTGGTGGGACTCAAACCTTGAATGCCTACTCTTTGGACTAACGCTCTACCATTACGCTGCTGCTACTTGTAATACTGCACATCCGGAAGTTAAATGGCACAAGAGTCACTTGCTCTAGGGGTCTCACCCTATCTTGTGACATTAACAAAACATGCTGGAGAGACAGATATGTCAACCAGAGACTGCTGCTTCTCTAGAATAGACTTCCTATTCATGTAAAACAGAGGTCTTCACTGACCCGATTCAAATGCAACCTAGATAATTGGATGGGAGACCACAAATTCACTCCTGGGGTGACACCACTGTCGCTCATGGACAGGGGTAGCCAATGTTGATTACAGACCCACTCTGTTCATAAATTTGTTCTGCAAACTACCCAAAAAGAGAAAATGGGGATACTTGGGATTAACATGGTTAGGCTTGTAAAGGCTCTAGGGCCGCTAGCCTAATACCCTCCTATGAACCTATGAACTTATGAACCTAAAATAAGTGTCATCATTACATTGCAGGAAGATGAAAAGTAAGGTGTCGTTGTACTAAAAATGCAGTTAACTCAAAGCTATGTAGATGTTAGGTAGACAGAATAAGGAGGGTAAAAGAAACAAACAGAAATCAATTTGTATAGGGTGAACTAGGATGAACATTAAGGAAGAGGCAGAAAGGAGAAAAAATGTATACAGCAACTCAGCCTGGATAAGGGCAAGAGCAGATAAAAGATTTGGACTAGAATTATTTTAGCGAACATTTGAAGGAGGGCAAATTAGAGTTATTTCTAATTGTTAGAGGTAGTGTGCTCCAGCATTTTGCTACTGAGATGGAATATAGATTGTGACCAGAGGATTTGATAGGTTTATGTACTATGAGGAGTTGTTTATCTTCAAATGTAAGAAACTGTTTGGGGGAATACGTATTGGGTAAAGAACTGAGGGCCAGACAGTCAATAGGTTTAGTAATCATGTTATGGTTGACTCTCAGTTGAAGGTATGAAAATTAATTTGGAGGATCGAGCCCCTTAAGTGAGTGAAATGCTGCACAGTGATGGGAGAAGGAAGTTGCACTGGTAGCATATTTGGCAATTTTATTATAGCAACTTTTAAATTTTGTTGTTTTGGAAGACCATAGGCTGGTTAGAATTGGGGCCCTATAAAGTAGAGCAGATAAGAGGTATGTTTTACCAGAGTATTTTTGATGGATGCATTTATGAAGTTTTTGTTCCTGCATAGCATGCTGAGTTTTTTTTTTCTTTTATGCTACTTTGGATGTGGAGATTGAACTTAAGACTGTCATCTATTCCAACTCCAGGAAATTTAGTGCAATGAACTACTCTGATTTCTGTATTGTTTATGGACTATATCTTGAATATAAATTTATTTGAGTACTATGATTTAGGAGTAAAGAGGATGCATTTAGTTTTTTGGGGATTGAGTAGGAGTTGGGCATTAGTGAGCCAGGTTTCAATGAAAGTAAAAGCTTGCTGGTTATTTGGTGTAAACAAGTTAAGGACGTTGAAGAGGAGATTATAGTGGATAGTGGAGTCATCTGCATAGTGAATAAGGGGAAAGTGTATTATAGAAAGCAAGATATTTCAAATAGCTGTGTCTTATGATGTGCAGCAACAAAATATTGGAAAGTTCAGAAATTTATTTAACAATAACTGCTGAGGTTTATGAACTAAATTTAGCACATTTATTATTCTGCACTTTCAGGATTCTATAGGAGTTGATTGTCTTGGTCAAGTTTTCATGCTTCCTAAATCTTTGAAATTGCATTTTTTACACAAAATAAAAAGTACATCATGTCACCAAGTCTGTGTCTGCTTGTTACATCTTACAAATGGCACTAGGTACCATTGTCTTACAGAGAATGTTAAGTCATATATTTAGTTCCTGGAAACAGCTGGCAGCTTTATATCTATCTTTTCAAGACAGTCAAGGAAAAATATGCACCTGTAACTGAAACAGTAATTCATGGTTATTCAGTTACATAAAAAGCAGCTTTTCTGCAATTATAAACTATGCAGATCATGGGATGTACTAAGATGCCTTCTTCAAGAAGGTCACCACAGTCTTTTCCTACAAGGTAATGCATAGTATTCTGTATCAAGCACTACAAATGGGATTCCTGACTTAGTGTCTGACTTTGGATTTCTGAAGGAATGCAAAGGTTTTACAACTTATTAACCTTACAAAATGGATATACTAAAACCGTGAAACATGCAAATCTTCAATAAATATACTCTCACCAACAATAAAAATGGGTAGCAGACATGCAATTAGGACTCAAGTTAATTACTAAGGAGACCACCACCTCAATATTCTACCTTTGCTGATCTGATTGTGTTTGAGAGAAACATATGTAGTAAGTAATATTACTTGTACATAAGGGAATATTATCCCCTATATGTGCAGAGCTTGATCTATCTATCTATCTATCTATCTATCTATCTATCTATCTATCTATCTATCTATCTGTATCATCCTAGTGAATAAATCATCTTATTGCAAATAACAATGTAGTATGGCATACAGAAGGGTAACATATCGTAGGTTCACATTAAAAAGAGATATATAGGTTTATAGGTTCTTAGATAAGTATAAGGCTAGTTGCCCTTGCAAACCATTTTAAGCCTAGCCAATTTCCCCTTTTGTGCTTAAAGTAACCTATCATACTTACTTGGTTATAGATTCACCTTACCCACCCCTTGGTTGATAATTATATAATACACCTAATAAGAATAACTGGGATCATAGCATAGCTAATTTGAGGGGACCTGTGCATGGGTAAAGCATATAGGAGTTGCCTCTGGCCATTAGTAGTAAAAGGAGCAGTCCTGGGGCACATTTCTGTTTCTCAACCATAAATCTAATTTGTGCTTGAAAATGGACAGGGATTAACTTTCCTTTATGTGGATGGGGAATCTGTTCTATAGTAGCACAATCCTCTGTGAAATATACCTGCCCCTTTAAACCATTTTGATGATGTCACAGAAGAAGTTAAGATCCCTAAACGGAGTATTTCTGATGCAATTTGACTTGCTGATGTACAGTAATTTCAGCAGTAAAGGGTTGGAAGATGCCTTGTATGCCAGTCACAGGTCACCTCTTAGCAGTCTGTGGGATACCGAGTATAGTGACAGGGCTTTGAATTGGTCCATGTAAGACATGTTGTTTAGGCCCAAACAATATATTTTTTTAACTGTTCCAATCAAAGGTATTCCCAGTTTGTATCCAGTTACCATCTGAGAATCAACTTCAGTTTATCTGTTTAATACTAATGCAGAAGCTTAGTGGTGGGTAGATTACAAGCTAGTCATTTAAGTGTTGTACGCTGTGTAGTGGAAGATGGCCTGTTAAAGACTCATTCAAGCTTGGATTCCTAGTGGGACCAGCCAGTGTGCACCCAGTTACCATCTGAGAATCGACTTCAGTTTATCTATTTAATACTAATGCAGAAGCTCAGCAGTGGGTAGATTACAGGCCAGTCATTTAAGTGCTGTATGCTATGTAGTGGGAGATGACCTGTTAAAGACTCATTCAAGCTTGAATTCCTAGTGGAACCAACCAGTTTGCAGCAATACATAAACTGACTGTTGTCAATAAATGACTAAATGATATAGGAGGGTGTCCATTAATATTTCTTCTGTCATTACAAGTTTCTTTAAAATTAACTTCAGCTTTTTTTCTTATCTCTTTTTCACTGTCATATATTTCTGGATGGTAATGAATTGATGTCTTATTTTCCTAAAATCAGCTACAGCACATACATTAATTTTACTCTCAGTTTATGTCCCCCTATCCATTAAAATAATCTGAGGAATTCCAGCATGGTAAAAAACATAGTCATCTTCCAAATGATATTTATTTATGTTTGTTAATCTGGAAAATCTGACTGGCATAACCCATTTTGCAGAATAGGACTAGGGACAAAAGCTCCCTATTTACTTAAATAAAGATGCATAAGTTTAAACAGTACAAGGCATGCCAAATATCATTTGCATTTGCAGTCCTTAGCAGGTAAATTGAATTCAGTACATGTTCTACATGTTTAGAAGTGAGTAATAAGAAGTGCATAGGTCTTTAGTGTACATGTTAATTACTTTTGCAAGTTTTGCTGTGCTTCTGTTACTGTACAATGACATGTTTCACCATATTTCAATTTATTTCAAGACAATATGTATCCCACAGGCAAATGTTATTAGCTTATAGATCATTTGGAAGACAGAAAGTTGGAGCTGATATTAAAAAGGTTAGGGGAAGACTGAAGTGTTAATGGATAGAAAAATAGGAACAGGGTTAGCAAGGGGAATTTATAAGGAAAAATAAACCATGGATTAAGCAGTTTATTTTAAACAGATGGTACATGAGCTGCATGCACAGAGCTCAGGTCCACTGAGTAACAAGATGATTGAATCAAACCTTCCTGAATAGAAATGTATGTGCCACTTAGTGTGAAGACAGAGGCAGATTGTTCCACAGTTTTGACAATGAATCATTTTGATGAGGACTTGGTTATCTCACTGGCACTCATGAGGAAGGCAGTAGTTTTGACACCACTCCTGGGATCACTGAATCATTTTGATGAGGACTTGGTTATCTCACTGCCACTCATGAGGAAGGCAATAGTTTTGACACCACTCCTGGGAACACTGAATCATTTTGATGAGGACTTGGTTATCTCACTGCCACTCATGAGGAAGGCAGTAGTTTTGACACCACTCCTGGGAACACTGAATCATTTTGATGAGGACTTGGTTATCTCACTGGCACTCATGAGGAAGGCAGCATCTTTTCATTATGGAACTGACTTAGTAGTACTTATTGTAAAGGGATATAAGGTACTTGTCTCACTCTGAAGCATACAGTGAGTTCAGGGAGTTCTAACCAGTACAGAAATTTGAGAGAGGTGCAGTGACATATTTTGAAAAGATGCCTAATGCAAACTTTGCCATCCTATGACAACATTGCACAAGAAATCACAGCTGAGTAAAATGAAAGCTACTACGGATGCAGCAGGTGTATAAATGCTTAGAGATTTAGTAGTTTATGGCTGTTGTGACTATCATTTGATCAGCCTCTAATTTAAGTTATGTTGTGACAGATCACAATCCTATCCCTCTCCCACTTTTGTGAAAATTGCCCACTTACATGCAAACAGTTCAAAGCACTTCTTTGCAAGGGGCATGCTCCCCTCTGTGGGGAGCAAATCCCACCACCTCTGTGCTTATATATACTGACTCCATGGTCATCCAATATCAGAGAAGAGAGAAAAGTCCCCAAAACTGCACAATACAGTTTCAGGCAATCACTTTGTGTTACACTAACATACAAGAGCAAGTGATTGTCAACACATCATTTATCAATGATGCAAATGGAAACCATCAATTTATGTGTTTTGGAGCAGACAAGAATTTTGCTTCTTCTTGAGAATGACTAATTCATCATGCAGGTCAGTTTTAAAAGTTACTCTAAAATGAAGAGCTGCAAGACTTTTTTATCTTCTCATTGGTGTATTGTGCAGAAGATCATGCCATTCATTTCTGAAGTGTTTAATATTATTTCCAAATATACCTTTCCACTGTCCCTGATCTGTCAGGCTCATCCTTGACATTGACTTAGATGTTTGTTCTATAACCAAAAAAAAAATAACTTTGGGAAGAAAATATGGATTATACTTAATAAATAATTAAAACAATTATAGTTACAAACTATATTTATTTTAGAAGCTTAGTTTTAGTTCAAATCCTATTTTTCTTCCAACTTTACAAGTTAAAGACAACAATATTTAGAAAATGTTGTTAATGCATTCAAGGCTGCAGCACTTTTTCATATATTTCTAGTTCACACCCATAGCACCTTATGGTGTTCAGAACTTTTTTTGTGACCTGGCTTCATTTACTAAGTGACTTTCCAAATAATAGCAGGCAATATTAAAAAGTTCAAGTAGTTATTAACAAAATGACACCATGATTGTTAATCTTGGATGTCCTGCAGTATAGAAATTAATCACTGTTTATCACTTATTATCTGTATTTTCATATCTATGTTCATATATTTATAACTGAGAGCCCTACATGTTATTGAGGGGTATGGTGTAATATGCCATGGTGTTAGATGTGCAAATTCATTGTCAATGTCCATTTATATCACACTATACTTGATATATTTCTTGGTCTTTGTTAGGAATAATGAAAAAACAATATTTATTTATTTTATTATTATTTATTTGACATTTGTTGACCGGGTTAGTCTGACTGAGCCATAGCCCTTTTTCAACAGAGGCCTGGGGAAAAAAGCTCCAACAGTTATACAATTTATGTAGAAACAAAAATCAGATACAGTAAATTATAAAAATACATTAACATAAAATAAGCACATGATTAACAAACCCAGAAAGTAAATATATTCTACCATCAATGTTATGCCAAGACAAATCAGAGAGTAATTACCAAGTTGCTACGGTAGAATATTAAGCTTGACATTAGAAGGGACTAAGTCAATATACAACTTATGAGTAGGGATAGAAGAGAGGAAGGGAGTTAGATGAAATGAGGTGCAGAGCCATATGTACTTAATGCTTCAAAAACAAGTGACTTACAAACTGTTATATGATATCAGGTGAAACCCTGGACATTGTCGAAGAAAGCATTCTTTCACATTTGCACTGTAAATTGCAGGTCTTGAGAATATTCAGTGTTACTTATACTGCTAATTATACAGTTAAGCATATGTTGCCATGGTTCTGTAAATGTCTCAATAAACATGCACTCAGAGAAATTTCTTGCTGTCATATGAAAACTTATGTCTGGTTAACAAAAATGCCCTAACAACAGGTGTAGGGTATAAAGTTTCCAACATGTGACAAATTCTTGGTGAGATTTTAGCAAAAATATAATTTGGGGTTTGTTTGAATTTATGTAAAGACTATGGATGCGCTATTATCACTGCAAATAATAATTCTCACTGATAACATTTCAATTTGTAGAGTTTTTAAAGCTTTTGATGTTCACAAAACATTTACCTTTGATCATCTTATCCTTTTTAAGTTTATTTTTCAGAAAAATGCAAGGTATGTGTAGGCTGCTAGAGGTGTGACATTCCACACCACTTAAGATGGTTGATTTCTTCTTGATTCTTGAGGAAAGAGGTTGAGAGCTATGTTGCAGAATCATTATAGCCGAGTGCTCCTCTAGGCGATTCTGCAGTTAACTGCTACTGATACCTCTAGGCGTCAAGTATAGCTTGATCACTTTTGCATTAATAATTCCAAAAACATGCTATATATAAGGTATCAGAAGATTTCATCTTAAAGCATACATGATGGCAAACACAATTGTATTGATATTTGACCTCTGTCTAATGCAGCTAAAGAGATCTTGAATATTGCCTGTACACTGCTTATTTGCATTGTAATAACTTTCATATTTCTCTAAATATTTCAACATTCAGATAACACAGACAGAATTGCCGAGCCTCATATAAAAGCTCACAGATCTGTGATGAAAATTGTGCTGGCAGTATCTGTCTTGCTTGAATAATTACTGAGACATCATAAGCTGTTTATACTGCATTACAAATTAATATTCACTGTCTTTATTTTGGCTTATAAAATCCATTTTAAAGCATCAAACTGAATGAATGACACCGATGTAAAGACTAATTTATCATGAATGGTTTGGGATTTACAGTTTTCTAGTAACACTTACGGTTCCAGAGATATGAATATTTGTTTGAACTGTAAGTTGATAACTTTATGTTTTAATGCCTCAAGCCACACCCACTGGGAGTTAAAGGTATACAATTCAGAGAGCTGTAATAGAGGAAATGAGTTAACCACACTTGCAACTTACTGAAACTCACCTATTTTTTATGAAATATTATATTTTTTATTCTACGCATTCCTTAACCAGGTTAGCCCACTAGTCACAAATGAATCGTTCAGTGGTGACTCAGTATAAGGAATCAAACCTTCTACCTTTAACTATACAAAGTAGTTTATTAAGAGCTCATGGCCTTAACTGTCTGTGGTAAATGTTAGACACAGTCACTCAATCTTTAGAAGGATGTACTATAGTGATCAGCAGTTTGGATGCCAAGCTGTATCACAGTGAAGATGACTATTGTTTACAAAACTATTTATAGAACAGGGGAATAAATACAATTGCTAGAGAGTTTCACCTGGGACCTGCAGAGTACAAGTAACATTGCCTGTCTAAGTATTTCACTTCTGCGATTCAGGTAACTGTGAAATCAAGTTAATCTGACTCCACATATTCCAGAACTGATACAATGATGGAGAAGAATAGTATGAGTCACCATGTAAAGATCATTTGATAGGGTGATAAATATAGTTCTAGGTCTAGTTATGATTCAAATGATCAAACAAACATACATATAGAGCCACTTATTTGATGTAACCTGGATAAAAGCCATAGTGATATATAATGAGAATGTTTTCCCAGACATGTATCAATGATTTTGAGTGTTTATAGATTTGATAAACTACAGGATTGTGATAAGAAAGTTACAATTGGAAGTGAGTTACTGTAAGCACAGAAGATGCAGTCTTGATGTTCTGGAGAAATTGTGGCAATCAGTGGTGGATTAAGTGTACCTTGGGCCCTGGGTTGTTTTCCAAATGTGGGCCCCTGCACTAATTTTCAGGACCATGCATACATGCATGTGTTCTTTGAATCACCTTCTGATTATTTTAATTATATTTAAGAAGCTTTTACTACAACTGAAAAATAACTCCGTAATTATCAACTTATGCTCAACCCAAAGAAAACCAAATTACTACTTTTCTTTTCTAAATTTCTCCATCAAGAAAAATCGAACTTAAAAATTCTCTCTCTCTCTTAATGACACTATCATTGAAGTCACATCTATACTAACCTATTAAAATTTACAATAGATGATAACCTAATATATGACTTCCCTATCCAAAATTTAATACAAATGATTCACCAAAAACTAGGCATGCTTGACAGTCAGAAATGTCCTTACCAGTTCATCTAGACGTACTCTAGCATCTACATATCTCCTTGTTTCACTTCTATATGGTCCTCTCTTCCTTGCAAACCTGCAGCCATCACTAAAAGCAAAACTTAAACACTGCTATAATAAAGATGCAAACGTTTCAGCAAACATTCCTTTTCATAACCACCACTGTACAGCACACAGATGTCTAAAATGAATAGAATTTCTTCAGCATTGTACAAAGTTACAAATTGCCTTTAAAATTACTAATCACCCTACTAACTGCGCTCTCTAAGCACTATTCTTTTTTCTAAATATACCCCTGACTTGAGATATTCAGTCCACTGACTAATATCTTCTATCCACAAACCTATCAGATCTGCTGGACAGATCCAATACTCTTACCCTGTTGCAAAATCATGAAAATTCTTAGCAACCATTAGATCTCTTTACCTCTACCATTCTTTCAAAGTCACTAATAGACTACTTAACCAAAACATGGCTCTGCTAATGTTCCCTGCCTGGTTAACCACCTCCTTTAAACAGTATCAAACACCAAACTGTACTCTTAATCTGTATCTTACCCCTCCCTCTCCAATAGCTCCTTATGTCTTCTTGACTTTTTCTAAAACTATTCCAATTCTAATTTATTTTACCAAGTGCATAACTGTTTACTTATTCTGTAAACAAGTCCTATGATATTACTGTCTTATCATATAGATTATTGACAAAATCAATCGTTTTGTATTATACAACACATTTCTGTTTTAACCATTACCATGGATACATGTTGAACTAAGAAACTACTTTAAGCACTGTTATATTGTATCTCATTAAGAAGCACTGTTTATTCACTATTGTATTGTTTCCATTACTTTTAATATCTTATTCCATTTATTTCATTTTATTTCATTTTATCTTCATACATTTAATCGCATTTCATTTTATTTAATTGTATTGGGGAGCTTTTCTCCCTGGGCTTCTGGTAAAAATGGGCAACATACACATTTTATTCCTGTAAACAAATATCAGCAAGTAAATAAATATATAAATAAATAAATAACACAGCAACAATTAATACAGTGTGTTTTAAATTTGTAGTTCTGAACATTTTTGCCAGTAAGCAGTGAAATAAAAGATATCAACCAATAATGACAAATGTACCCATTTCAAAATATTTCTGTCATAAAAGGCCAGTCAGACTGCTGTCATTATAATCCACCAATATCCATATTCAACAATCATGTCTGACTGTAAGTATTTCAAATTAAGTCACACATACACATGCACATCAGTCCTGCAAAGCTAGATCAAAGACTGTTTAAGAATGACCATCCAAAGATAGCCTGTCCACTCCATGACTATTGTTATGAAGAAATAAATTAGGTATACTTTATTGGTAGCTTTGGATAAACTGCATGAAATTTTATAATAATTATTTGCATCCTACCATAAGACCCAGACATGTGTAGTACAGTTTAAATAGAAGAGCATAAGAAATATTAACCACCTGATAGCATATTCTAAGTCATTATTCACAATCTCTGCTGAAGTAAAAGCCATCTAAATAATTACATATTAAAGAGAACTATTATTAATGTAAAGGTTGCTGTTGGAAAACAAGTTTGCATTTCAGTGCTTCATCTACGAATGTAGAGCCTACTGCCCTTGAAGAATAAATTGCCTATACTCCATTAAAAATTGGTGTGCTGAGGATATTACCATATCATTTCATCAACTAGATCAGCTATGGAATAATGAATTGCTGACAACCAAACAACTAAAGGTTCATACTGTCTAGGCATGTTGTTCAGGAGACCATTAAGGAGCTTAGCCCAAATTCCCAAATTTCTCCAAAGCATTGTCTGATTAAGGAAATTGCTCAATGTCACAGAGTAGGTAAATGAAGAAAGAAAGATTCATGCCCTGCATTCTTGCCCCAGAAAGCAACTCATTAACAGGCTGTTGCTGTAGTCCACATCACTAATGTTCAAAGTAACAGCTTTTAAGTCATTTACAATTCGATCTAATAGAGAAGACTGTACCACAGTAATATTCAACAATGAATATATGATGGATGCTGAAGATGGTTCTGGTCATCATTCAAAATAATGTAGACTATTTGACCTAACAAAAGTCAAACCCTTTGCAATTGCTGGAGGCTGTCAAGAAAGGACGACAAAAGTATATTATGAAAATGCAACATATTTAGACTATGTTACACAATGCAAGCATATTAGTGAATTAATTCTTTAGTTAATGAAAAAAGCAAAACACTTAAAGACAATATAACTACTGCAGCAGCTTTTGTTCATCAATCCACAAGTCATACTAAACTGTGAAATATTACTGCATACTGCAAACTGTTTTTATGGGGTGGGGGAATTACATGCTTGAAGGACACTGACATCTCTTTTTTGACCTCCTTATGTCTTCTCTGTCATAAAGAATAGCTATCCCATCTGACATTACTAACTACAGGTCTGACCTACTTAAAAAATCACTAATGATGCTGCATTGTTGCAGCCTAAACATCCAGAGCCAAAAGAGTGAGATTATGAACAAATGAGGCTATACAAATAAATGAATTAGGCCTCCACCAGCCCTACCAGTATCCCATTATAAGGATGTCTCTCTCCAATTACCATAAACACTGTTTAAACCTGTCGGTGTACAAACTACTTTCTTCTTTACTTTTGCAATCATCACAGAGATTTGGATTTCATTTAAAACTTTTATTTCAAATTTTACAGGAAAAAACACTGGCAGACATTTTCTAACATTCTGACATTGAAAACAGGCTTAGCATGATAAACCGTAAACATCTCTTTCTCTGTAACTCACATTTAGTGAAAATGTATCCAACAACCCACAAGACTCCAAGAGATGGTCTAGGATTCCTACTAAAATAGCATATAGTGAAGTACTAATTAGTGGCTATGTGAAGAGTGCAGAAATTCACAAGACAAATGTGTAATACACTTGCTAACAGCCTATGACAGCCACTGGACATGAATATCATTTTTAGGAGCCACCCAACCTTCCTGGTGAAGTAACCTGGTCAGAGTCACATAGAAGACACAGGAAGGCTGAGGGAATCAAACCCTGGATTGCAGGGAGCAGCTTTTTAAAAGTTCACTCTGATCAAAATGCAAAACAAACTGTTATAGCCCAAACACACTTCATTTCACACCTTTATGCCTATAACAAGCAAGCTAAGTTTAAAGTGTATTTGTAGTTAAAATATTAACATTAAACTCACAGACTTCATGATGTCCAATTTATTCACAACTAAATAATAAAAAGGGTGTAAACATTCAACAGAACATGGAGACCAAGGATAACACCCAAAGAGCATAACTCGTATGATGATGCTTCTGTTTACTACAATCAATTTCCTTTTTTTACTGCATAGATAAGTGACTTGCTCAAGGTAAGGGCATAACTATCTGGATAAAAGCCTAAAATAATTGTGGGACAAAGGTCCAAATTCAGGGACAGTGTTTAAATACTGCTCTTATAAACTAAAAAACTTGTTAGAACAATGGGTTTTGTATTATTATGCATTTTTGAAGAATTTGAACTCTGAAACTCAAATGTATGTCATTATTTATTAATTTCATACTCAATGGCTTACCAGAAAACCAGAAATTTTATGAGGAACAGACAAAAATATGAGTACAAAATCTGGACAATGTACAAAAATCCAGACAGTTGAGAGAAATATGCCAACTGCGGTACTGTTCACTGTTGGGGTGGTGGAACCTCCTGTACTGACTGGAAGAAAATAAATTAGGGAGAGAGATTTCTAATGTTTTATTCAGCAGTGTTGGACTATGGGAGTATTGTTTTGTTGGATTGTTCATGGGTCCCACTAAAGATGTGAGCTTCAAGTGACCATCCATTTCATCCCCATTATAATCTGCCACTTATGTAAAGTTTTCTTCAGGGTACAGCCATAGTATTCACAAAGATTATGGTTGCAAAGAATTGTAAAAGGAAATCCTATGAGTTCAAATGAAAAATTCTAGTTACATAACAGATAATACGTCATTTGAAGAAATACAGGCTTTAATTGTTTGGTTAGCATTCTTACTAGACTTCAGGATAAAGTAGAAAGCAGAAAGCTAGCAGCCTCATTCCCTGGGCACAAATTATACAGTTTAGTAGAAAAAACATAGGATACAAGACTACCAAAGCAAATTAAAAACTAATATGTAGATTCCTTATATAAAATCTGAGTTGTTTGATTGGGTGATTTTACCCTGAATAGTTTAAGTAGTTTACTGATACTATATCAGAACCATTTTGAATTCTTGTTGTAAGTGATTTGGTGATAGTGAAAGTATTTTATACTTTCATCTGACATTTATTTTACCTTCCTTTGAGGTTCTCTGAATTTTAAGACATTTTCCAAAATAGTACAATTTTATATTCTAAACTTATTGGTACATCAGGTCCTCACTTTTTTGCAATCTACGATAAGCATTCAGGTTTTATCCTTTTGGATTTAATAGGAGCTACTAAATTTATCATAAAGAAGATATTATTAAATGTACCCACTTTCTTATTGACTCAACTCTGAAGAGAAGATATATGTCGGTTTGCTTTAGGGCATACCAAAAATTAGACACATCAAAATTGTAGGGTTTCTAGAGTAGGAATAGTGGATTATTTTACCTGTTTTTGTTTGAGACAAGTAGACAAAAATGTCTGCTGAACAGATGAAAAATAGAATATAGTTGCTTAAGGTATCTGTCATTACACTTGTAAGTTGAATATTGTTAGTTAACTACACAGGTATTGATCAGGAGGCATTCTCATTTAGATGTTTTAACTGTTTTGGTTGTTATTTATTTGGGGCCTCCACACCCATCCCTTAAGCCCCCTCCCTTGTCTATCCTATTGACTTTTTGTTCCTCCTAGAAGTGAAAGGTCAGTGGCACATTCATTCTTCTGGAAGGCAAGAGCTGGGTGCTGAGAGTGGTGCCACCATCCACTATGAAACTGGGGATATTATTGTACATGCTTTGAGGTCTCCACACAGGGGCTTAAGTTCTTCAATAGCATGCTAATAATAGACACATGCTTACTATGACACATGCAGTGTTCAGTTTGCTGTGCTACATGCTGCAGGGAAGTTCTTCCATTTGGTAATCTATAGTCCCTCCCCCAAGGAGGATGAGCCAACACATGCCAATCATTTTCCATCTCCCCAATCCCGGCTTCCATCTAGCACCTGAGCCACTAGTTGAGCCTGAGTAATCTGTTGCAAAAGCCAGGGCTTTCTTCCTCTTTTTCAGTGGAGCTATGCAATATTCTGTTTGTTAAATTAATGAGCTAACCTAGCTCCATACAAACATACCTGAGGATGACTGCAGTCACCAGTGAATATTGACCAAATTTTATTTATATATATATATATATATATATATATATATATATATATATATATATATATATTCCCTAGAAGCAGTAACTCAGCTTAAATATTTGACATAATCCATTGTAAGGTGTCATCAACTTTAAAACAGCTAATTCCATGGTCTTGTCAGTTTAATAGAAGTAGTAATAATAATATTCTTTAGGAGAAATGGAAACCACCCACAAAAACCTCACCACTCACTTCTTCTCAATGTGCGCGGCCACAACAGCTTTAAATACAAACCAAAAGTTATGAGCAGCATCTAATATTCAGTGGCAAAATAACATTTTTTATATTGCATGCCTACATTTCAGATCACGGCGAAGAAGGTCAAGGACCAAATCCCGATACATGTGACTGTTTCTCACTTTTTTAATGTTTTGAAGCATTGGAATACAACAAAGATAGCTTTACTTTACCTCTGAATATTGGGTGGTGGTGGTAACTTTTGGTCTGGATTTGTAGAAATGGCATCATGCTTTTGATAAAGAGGCCTCTAAGGGGTCTGTTGCTTCAGAAGAGAAAATCCTTCTGGGCAACGGTGCAGCCAGGCATACCCTTTGTACTCTACAGAGTACATTTTTGCTTTACAGCACTCAGAAACATTGTAGCTTTTTTCAGGATATATTATATCTATAGCTGTCTAAAGTGATCCCTCTAACAATAGGTTCATAACCTGCTTACAGAGATGATAAAAACAATATCTTTAATTGTTTTAATGGGGACCACTGGAAATCTGGGAATGATGTGCACATTTATCAACTGATGGGGTGGGTCAACATTTTTAAACATGTGTACATTTTTAGATGAGTGGTGGGTTTGGGGCTATAAAACAGAATTTGTGAGTAGAAAATGGAAATGTCTGTCTGCACCTCTGCTCTAGGATAAATGTAGTCATTAAGGTAGGACATATCCATGAAAGCATGTCTTTCTAAGTGCTGTAAGAGACCAATTAGTTAAGGGTTACGTATGGTATTATCCATCATTACTAGTACATAAATGTCCTCATCCAGATTTATGAATAGGCTTTATAACATCTGTACTTATTTGATAAATGACACAGAGTGTAGACCATTGTGTGTATTGTACCTAGTCAGCCACTGTAACTAGATAGCACTTGCATATAAGTTACTGAGCATGTGCAAGATCAGTAATATTGTGTGTGGTCAGACAGAGTGAATGCAGGCATGAAGACGCACATGCAAGTGTGTTTGAAGTAATGAGTCAGTCAGTTAGCTTGAATTCACATTCTACTTACAGCTCCTGATGTGTTTATGTACAATACACAACTTGAACCCATCATAGTGCTTCAGTGTCTCATTTAAATACGAGACATGTGACATGGTGTCAGAATGGGATCCAAAGTGAAACAACTCGCAAACCATGAGGCACAAATTCAGAAGTGGAGTAATATACAGGAGTGAACTTGCAAACAGGTCAGCAGTTATTTGAATGTACTTAAATTCATTTTAAATGATTTTCAGTCGCCAAACGTGGCATAGCATTCAAAGTGTTCAAAATAATTTGTGAGCTATTCAAAATGTCTGAAATAGCAACATAATGATTAAAGTGTTTGAAATAGTCTCCAACATATTTAAAATGTTCAAAAAGGTTAAAATGTCCAAATGTTTTCACAATGTATGACTTTTTCACAGTAACTAAGACTTTTCAAAGTGTCCGAAGTGTTTGGAGTGTTCGAGGTGTTTGCAGTGTTAAAATAATGTGTTTTGGAAGAGATTGTTGTGCATTTGAACAATATTACAACTACCAGGTCTATACTTTTGTTGTTATGGCAGAAGGATTTCACAGACCTGGACTGCTGGTGTTTGATAATATTATTGCTGAGAACTGGCGAGTGTCTGAGCAAGAATATGATATTTTCATACAGGCTGCATTTTCTAATAAAGACACACATACAAAAGCATTTATACTTCTTAATTTTGCTGGTTGTGAAGACATTGACAGGGAACTTCGATTTGTGTATGCACCTGCAGTGTATGCAAGGGACGGGGAGAACCATCATATTGTGATACAGGCTTAAAAGCGGGAAGACTCTGAGTGCTTAAAATGTAAATTTAGGGAAATGTACAATCCTCAAATGAATATTACAATGGAAAGGCACATGTTTTACATACAAAATCAAAAGCCTGGTGAAACTATTGCAGCATATATTACTGACTTAAGAAATAAAGCAAAAACATGTAGGTTTGGTATCTATGACATGAGTTGATAAAAGATAGGCTTCTTAGTGGTGTTTATAATGATGCAGTGAGAAAGACTTTGCTTTGTGACATTGATTTAACATTGTGCAAAGCCACAGAGATTTGTCAAATATATGAGCTTACAGAAAAGCATATGAATATGCTTATGAATGAGAAAAACATGCATGCAGTGTCTGCCAGTGTAAATGTTGATAGTGTGTGTAGAATATTGTGTGTATGTTGTTCTTTAAGAAGCATTTCAAGGTCAGCATGTGCATATAAATAGCCAGCTCATGCTAGCTTCAGTGTCATTTTGTGAGTGCAGCCTGCAGCCAGAGAGTGAGCATGTATGAATGTAATAGCTAGTTTGTTTATAAGTTTATCTAAGTTAAAGTTATTACCCTCAATCCTGATGTGTTTGCACATAATAAAGCTGCTTGAACAGAACACACAAAAACTTGTCTATTTAATCCTGACTAGATGAACAACATGGTGTCAGAACCAGGATTCCAGAGACTGCTTTTCAGAGCTATGAGGTGCAGAGTTAGGCATGAAGGTAAACTAAGAGAAACAAACACAGAAAAAAATGCCAGAAATGAACCAAAGGTAATGGAAACGTGCACAAATTATTTATTTTATAAAAAAAAGGATACAATATAGGATTACAAGGGCACAAACCACATTATTAAACAAGCAAGAGGGACAAAAGTTTTATTAATTAAATTAAATGTTTCAAATTAAGATAGTTGATAAAACAATTATCAGAAACACATATGGGGTTTGGAATTACCTCAGAATTGCAAGACAAGCATGTTTAAAGGAAAACGGGAAACTAGTACAAGAAAAGTATAATGGTCATGAAAAAGATTAAACGAGCAAAATTAATATAACAGAGAGCAAAAAAGGGCACATTAAGCAAGGTAACTACATTTTTTTGGCAAAGTGCTGTGTTTTGGCATAACTACTACCTCACATTGTATTCAGGGCATAACTAGTGTTACTCAAAGTATCTCAATGTATGTAAAAGTACATACAGTGTGTGCTTATTACTACGCATTTATTCTGAAGAGTTTATTTGTGTGCAAAGTGCAACTATTTTGTGAAGTACAGTCAAAATACAGCCATTTCAAAAAGTTTCTTGTGCTGGTTGTGTCTATTCACAAAGTGCCACCATTACAGAGTGTTTATTGCACTGTAAAGAGCTATTTAGCAAAGTACAGCCATTTTGGGAAGTTTCAGTGTGCTATGTACTGTTTATTCGCAAAGTGCAGTTTGAAATGTTTCTTACTCTGAGCTTCTCCTGCCAATTTATTCTCACAGTGAAGTTATTTTGAAATGTTTCTTACGTTGATAAGAGGTGATTTCTTACAGTACAATAATTTCAAGGGTATTACAGTGCCTGAGCAACTTATTTTGCAGAGTTCAGTTATTCAGAGGCTTACAGTTGCAAATACTGGCATAAATTTATGGCATATGTATATGTGTGTATCTTCACACATACCTGCAAAAGCCTTCACTCATATGTGTTAATATGGCAGATGGATTTTGAAAGCCCTCCCCATTGGTGTTTGATCAGAATATTGCAGAAAATTGGAGAATATTTGAGCAAGAGTATGACATTTTATACAAGCAGCTTATTATGACAATGATGCATGCACCGGGGCATTCATTTTGCTGAGCCTAGCTGGGTCAAAGGCCATTGGAAGAGAGCGTTCATTTGTATATGCACCAGCAGTATATAAGGGAGAAGGTGAAAACCGTCATATTATTGTACAGGCTAAATCAAGGGAAGACCCTGAGTGTTTGAAGCACAAATTCAGGGAAAAGAGTAACCCCCAGACAAATATTACATTAGAGAGGCATTTGTTTTACACAAGAGATCAAAACCCTGGGGAAACTTTTGCAGCTTATGTAACTGATCTGAGAAACAAAGCTAAATGTGTTGGTTTGGTGACTTAAAAGAAGAGTTGATAAAGGACAGGCTTGTGTGTGGTATTAATAGTGCTGCAGTGAGAAAGATTTTGCTTCGTGACAGTAATTTAACATTGAACAAAGCTATTGAGATTTGTCAAATCCATGAAGTTAAAACAATGAGTAAAAACATCACACAGGAAAACCAAATGGTTAAAAATCATAAAAAGAAAAATCTAGGAAAGCTAAACTTTCCACTGTGTGATACCTTAAACCTATTGTATCAGAGTCGACATGAGCTATATGCAAATTACCCTTTAAGGATATCAGGTGTTTCAGCTAAATGGCAATTCTGAATGTCCATGAATTTTTCTTTTACTTTTAAGTTTATTTATGGACAATTTCAGGCCAATAAAGCCAAACCCCTCTAGCTGTGGACATGCATATTTCTGCCTTCTTATGGCATCATCAGAACAACATATGAGAAATGTTTGACTTTTGGAAACACAGGGTTGTCATACCCAGCTGATATCCATAAACATGGGTGTCTACAAAATATCCCAACCAAAAAAGTAAAACAATGAGTAAAAAGGTCACACAGGAAAACCAAATGGTTAAAAAAACACAAAAAGAAAAATCTAGCAAAGCAAAAATTTCCACTGTGTGCTACCTTAAACCTCTTGTAATAGAGGCAACATGGGATATATGCAAATTACCCTTCAAGGATATCAGGTGTCTCAGCTAAATGGCATTTCTGAATGTCCATGACTTCTTCTTTTACTTTTAAGTCTATTTATGGACAATTACAGGCCAATAAAGCCAAACCCCTCTAGCTGTGGACATGCATGTTTCTGCCTTCTTATGGCATCATCAGCACAACATAAGAGAAATGCTTGACTTTTGGAAACACAGGGTTGTCATACCCAACTGATATTCATAAACATAAGGGTGTCTACAAAATATCCCAACCAACAAACTAAAACAATGAGTAAAAAGGTCACATAGGAAAACCAAATGATTAAAAAACACACAAAAAAAAAAATCTATCGAAGCTAAACTTTCCACTGAGTGATACCTTAAACCTGTTGTATCAGAGGCAACACAGGATATATGCAAATTACCCATTAAGGCTATCTGGTGTTTCAGCTAAATGGCAATTCTGAATGTCCATGACTTTTTCTTTTACTTTTAAGTCTATTTATGGACAATTTCATGCCAATAAAGCCAAACCTCTCTAGCAAAGGCACACAATTATGCTTGCAGATAATCACAGAATGGTTTCAGCAGGCTCCATAGCAAATGCAGATGGCATGCAACATGCGGCTAGCAGAAGCAGGCCTTAGCACATGGTAGCTGCCACCCCTACAGGTTTATCTGGGAAGCCCAGTAGTTTTCCTACAAGTTCTAAGAAAAGGACATGCACAGTGCAGTATAAGGGTGAGACAGCAAAACCCAAATCCAGCTTTATTGTTAACTGTCACAATTATGGTGCCAATCACGAGTCTGAAAGATAGAAATGCTTAGCATTTGGTCAACAGTTGTAAATACACCAAGAAAGCAATTGAGTAGACCAAAAACTTCAGGTATGACAGGAACTCCAAGGCATTGAATATACTGTAGAAAACTCCACTTTATTCACAAAAAGACACGTAGTAAAACAGGTTTTAGTGCTTTCATCTCTGACTGAGACTTCATCAGAAAAAATTTGGTCAACAGTGCTACAAGTGTAAAAAATGGAACCATTTTCAAAAGTTTTCAATATCAAGTAAACCTCATACTGTTATAAAGAAAGGTCACTCAGAAAAGTAGGTTGATCATATAGAGAGCTGCAATTCTACTTTCTACATAGATGGTGTATCAGTAATTGCTGAAAAGGCTGATGCAGTTAATTTGATGGCAAGGAATGAAGTGTTTTGTACTGCCCAGATCAATGGTAAATTCACCGAGCTTAAAGTAGACATTGGTTCAAAGTGTAACGTTATGTCAGTAGACACATTTGCTAAGGTGAGAACTGATGAACAACTCAGTGTGGCTAATTGTGCAAAACTTGTTGCTTATGGAGGTGAAGAAATTCAAACCAAAGGCTCAGTAGTGCTTTTATGTTATTTGGCTAAGAACTGTTACAGCTTGTTATTCCATGTAGTATGAAGACCTGTGCAGTCATTATTGGATCTGAAAGACAGTTTGAGAATGAATTTGCTTTCTTTTACCAAAGAAATTCATCATATAAGCTCATATCCTAGTTCCCATTTTACTGAAGCTATTTTCTCAGAGTAATGTGATGTTTTTGATGACAAATTGGGCAAACTTCCACTTGTGTAATCCAAGAAGTTAGACCCAGAGGTCAGCCCAGTAGTCAGAACAGCAACAAAAGTTCCAATAGCTATGCAGGATAAAGTCAAAGCTCAGATGGATAAAATGGTGCAGCAAGGTGTAATTTGTCCAGTTACAGAACTAACTGAATGCGTGTCCATGGTAGCAGCCCACAAAAAAGGTTCAGATGAAATCAGAATATGTATTGACCCAAGAGATTTGAACAAAGCATTAAAGAGACTGCATCATCCAATGCATACAGTCGAGAAAGTTACAGCCTTAATACCAAATGCCACTGTTTTTTTCTGTCTTAGATGAAAAAAGTTAATTTTGGCAAGTGATGCTTGATTGCAAATTTATTTATTTTTATTTTACATTTGTTGACCGGGGCTAGTCTAACTGGATACATGTCCATTTCCAGTAGAGGCCCAGGGAGATAATTTCCAAAATTGAGCTAATGTCACAGGAGTAAAAAATGAAAAGAAAAGAAACATAAATATAAAACATTGAATACATTGTTGCTGGAGGCTAACATTTTTGAAACTAACATCAAAAAGAATCTTGTGTACAAGGTCTAGCAATACAGTAGTTCTAGAAGCATATATCTTTGGTTTAGGGTTTGATAACTGACATGTAGAAGAGTAGGGAAGAAAGAAAGACTCAAATTAGTTATTGTTTGTTCATAATTATACACTCAAGTAGAATAGTTAGCATACAATAGTTGTGTTAATATGTGAGTCAAAGTTAAGGTTTTGATAAATTGTTACACCTAATAGTTTGGTGGTCGGGTCAGGAGCAGTGACAGTACCATTGTTGGACTTAACACTGAGATCAATTGGGGAGGACTTTAGTGATGGAGTAAATAGCAATAATTTAGTTTTTTGGCATTTAGTAGGAAGCAATGTTGTAGGAACCATTTTTCAACTGAGTTAAATACAGTTTGAGTAATGGTTTGGAACTCAGCTGACGAGGTGGCAGTACACACTAGTGTAGAATCATCTGCATATTGAATGCAGGTGGCTTGAGGAATATTTATATTTAGATCGTTAATGAATATAGAGAAAAGGAGAGGTCCCAGGATAGAGCCTTGAGGGACTCCAAGAGTAATAGAAAGATGAGTGGAATCCTCGTTACTGACTACTTAAAGTACCCCATTTGGCAGATATGGATTCTTCAGGATGCCATTTGGAATAAATTTTGCAAGTGAAGTCTTCCAGCGTGCAATGGAGCAAATTTTCTCAGGTTATCTTTACACCATAATAGTAGATGATTTATTGGTTGGAGGCAATGATGAAGCAGAGTATGACATAAACTTTAAGAAAGTTCTAGACAGAGCATGTGAAGTGAACTTAAAGCTCAATCCTCTGAAGTGCAAATTCAGACTACCAGAAATTACATATGTAGGTCATTTATTTACTAGCACTGGCTTGAGACCAGACCCATTCAAGCAAGCAGCCATTCTAGAGATGCCAGCACCAGATAATGTTCAGGCTCTACAATGTTTTCTTGGTATGGTCAACTATTTAAGCAAGTTTATACTAATCTTCAGTGAGTTGGCAGCACCTATGAAAGAGCCGATGCGCAAAAATGTTATATGGTCTTGGTTGGAACTGCATCAGAAAGCATTTGAAGACCTTAAGCAGAAAATTGCCACCCCACCTACATTAATATAATGTGATGTCAATAAACCAGTAACTCTTGCCTGTGATACTTCAGAATTTGGTCTTGGCACAGTTATTCTTCAGGAAGGCAGACCAGTAGCCTATGCATCTAGAACTTTTACCCAAACTGAAATGCAATATGCTCAAATTGAGAAAGAACTTTTGGTAATAGTATTTGCATGTTCAAAGTTTCATGATTATATCTATGGTTGAGCTATTCAGATTGAAACCGATCACCAACCTCTAGTATTCTAAAGAAGCCTATGCATTCAGCTCCAGCGAGATTACAAAGAATAATGCTCAAACTGCAAAAGTACAACTTCAAAATGGTCTATAAAAAGGCAGACTTCTTTATCTGGTTGATACCATATCCAGATCATCCAGAAATACAAAGGAACAGCTTCAAGCTACGAATTTTGACTTTCACATCATGGAAATGCATAATATTTCTACCATGAGACTTGATGAGCTGAGAGATCATTCAAAGACTGATCCAAGTTTGCAAAAGCTCAACCACTACATTATTGTTGGATGGCCATCAAAGTAATCTAGTGTACCACCTGAAGTGCAAACTTATTTTCCGTACAGAGATGAGATGTTGACGGAAGATGGCATTATTTCCAAAGGTCCTAAAATTGCTTCTGCTTCCTTACAAAATGAATATATTCAGATTTTGCATCATGGTCACACAGGTTCCGAATCTACCAAAAGAAGGGCGACAGAACTAGTATTTTGGCCTTCTCTAGTAAAATACATTGATAAAGTACTTTCTTCTTGTTCAGTATGCAATAGTACTAAACTGCATTTGCAAAAAGAACCACTTCAGCTAAGTCAAGTTCCTGAACTACCTTGGTCAACTGTAGCCACTGATATATTCGAGTGGAACAATCAGCATTATTAGTGTTGGTAGACTCTTATTCAAGCTGGTTTGAGATTGATTTACTACCTAACCTAACATCCACTGCTGTTATTACCAAGGTGAAATGATATTTCTCAGTCCATGGTAGTCCACACAAAGTTGTTTCTGACAATGGTACCCAATTTACCAATCAGTTGTTTCAAAAATTTGCAAAAGACTGGGACTTTATACATATTACTAGTAGTCCAGAATATCCACATTCGAATGGACTATCTGAATGTGCAGTACAGAGTGCAAAGTAATTACCTGAAAGGTCAAAGTATGATAATACCAATGTCTTTTTGAATTTACTTAACCTCAGAAACATACCCCATGATGATATACTTGGCTTTCCTGCAAACCAGAACAACATTGCTTATTAGTTCCAGTTTGAGGAGACCTAAACCTAAGAACAACAGGACAATTAGAGCCCAATTATTTAGGAAGTGTTCTTTCCAGAAGTCCAGTTATGATAAATCGAGCAGATTTCTTCATGTATTGAAAGAAGAAGAGACAGTGAGGATACAAACGGCAAAAATTTCAATTGGATTGGTCAAGTAACAGGCATATGTATAGAGCCGAGATCCTACCTCATAGAATCTGTGGGTGTGGAGTACAGGAGAAATCTCAGACATCTTCTTCCTGTACCAGAATCGATATAGCATCATTGTTCCTGTCATACAGACTCTAGAGCTTAGAGCAATCCAGACAATGTTCCTGTTGCAAAACATGTCTTAACTTCTATTTCATTCCTGATGATGTTCCTGATGTCCCTGAAGTTGAACATTCAGCAGAGACAGTCCCATTTGCTAGACCTGATTCTAATTTCTATGTCACATGATTTGGTTGTATTTCCAGATCTAGTGTGAAATACACAGCAACTTAGACATAATTGCTTATCAGTATTTAGTTCTGTATAATTGCATGACAAAGAATTATTTGCATCGAATGCATGTCAATTAATGTCATCAACATTGCATAACCTATTTCTCAAAGAGGAGAATGTGGAAAAGTGTGTGTATGCTGTACATTTAAGAAGTGTTTCAAGGTTGGCAGTGCATATAAATAGCCAGCACATCCTAGCTTCAGTGGCATTTTGTGAGTGCAGCCAGAAAGTGAGCATGGATGTGTGTAATAGCTAGTTTGTTTATAAGTTTATCTAAGTTAAAGATAGTAAGCCGCAATTCTGATTTGTTTGTACATAATAAAGCGTCTTGAACAGAACCCACAAAGACTTGTCTATTTTATCCTGACTAGATGAGCAACAGTGTGCAACATAGGGCTGGGTGCAAATGGAGATATAAACCAAAGGGTGTGGCAGTGAATGGGGCCACAACAACCTCATTGTTAATTGTCATAATTGTGGAGGTAGTCATGAACATAAACCAGAAAAGTGCTTAGCTTTTGGTCAACAGTGTCATAAATGTAAAATGTGGAATCATTTCAAAAGGCTTTCCAAGTCTAAAGTGGCACATACTTTTATTAAAAGAGAGCATCCAAAGATGCAAGTAGATCAGACAGAGAGCCATGAGCAAACTTTCTGTGTTGATGGTGTCTCTGTGATTGATTTAACAGTTAACACAGTAGATTATCAGTTTGCAGTAAAGAATGAATATTTTGTACTGTACAGATTAATGGAAACCTGTAGAGCTTAAAGTAGACACTAGATCCAAGTGCAGTGTTATATTAGCACAAATGTTTGCAAAGTAAGAGATGGTCAGAAACTTGATTCAGCAAATTGTGCAAAACTAGTTGCTTATCGTGGTGAAGAGATTCAAACTGATGGAGTAGTAGTTCTCACATGCCATTCTGCTAGGAACAGCTATGACTTGCAGTTTTACGTAGTCAAGACACACGTGCAGTCATTGTTAGGCCTCAAAGACAGTTTGAGAATGGGACTGATTTCATTGAATCAAGAGGTCCACCATAAAAGTCTTAATAATAACAATAGTTTTACACAGAATATTTTCAGTGAATATGCTGATATTTTCAAAGACGAGCTTGACAAACTTCCAGTCACATATTCCATGAAGTTAAATCATGATGTAAGCCCAGTTGTCAGACCAGCAAGGAAGGTTCTGGTAGCAATGCAGAGCCAAGTAAAAGCAGAACTTGTCAAAATGGTGCATTTGGGTGTAATATCATCATCATCATCTTTCGACTGTTCCCATTAGGGGTCGCCACAGTGGATCATCTGTTTCCATTTCTTCCTGTCCTCTGCATCTTGCTCTGACACACCAACCACCTGCATGTCCTCTCTCACCACACCCATAAACTTTATCTTAGGTCTTCCTCTTTTCCGGTTACCTGGTAGCTTCATCCTTAGCATCCTTTTCCCAATATACTCAGCATCCCTCCTCAGCACATGTCCAAATCAATGTAATCTTGCCTCTCTGGCTTTGTCTCCAAACCTTCCAACCTGGGTTGACCCTCTAATATACTTATTCCTAATCCTGTTCACCCTTGGCACACCCAGTGCAAATCTTAACACCTTTAACTCTGCCACATCCAGCTCTAACTCCTGCCTTTTTGTCAATGCCACTGTCTCCAACCCATATAACATAGCTGGTCTCATTACCCTCTTGTAGACCTTCCCTTTCACTCTTACTGGTACTCGTCTGTCACAAATCACTCCTGACACTCTTCTCCACCCACTCCATCCTGCCTGTACTCTCTTCTTTGCCTCCCTTCCACACTCACCATTACTCTGAACTATTGATCCCAAGTATTTAAATGTGGGTGTAATCACTGCAGTAAAAGAACTGAATGAATGGATATCCTCCATGGCCGTATCTCATAAGAAAGGCTCAGATGATATTCAAATATGTATTGATCTGAGAGATTTAAACCAAGAACTTAAACATCGCCACCATCTGATGTGCACAGTAGAAGTAGCTGCTCTCATGCCAAATGCCACTGTTTTTTTCAGAAACAGATGGAACAGTTCCTTTTAGCAAATTTTGCTGGATCGCAAATTTTCATTGTTTACCACTTTAAGTACACCTTTTGGTAGATACAGATTTTTGAGAATGCCATTTGGGATAAATTCTGCCAGTGAAGTATTTCAATGTGCGATGGAACAAATTTTTTCTGGTTATCCATGTGTTATTATAGTAGACAATATTATTGTGGGGGCAACGGTGAAGACGATTGTGCTAGAAATCTCAAGAACATTCTAGACCATGCACGTGAAGTCAATCTAAAACTGAATCTTCAGAAGTGTAAATTTAAACTGAAAGAAGTTACTTATGTGGGTCATGTGTTTACCAATTCTAGATTACAACCACATCCATCTAAGCAAGCAGCAATTCTTGAGATGCCAGTTCCAGAAAATGTTACATCTTTACAATGTTTTCTTGGTATGGTCAACTATTTAGGAAAGTTCATCCCAGATCTGAGTGATTTTCAGCACTGTTACATGAGCTGACAAGCAAAAACCACATTCCTAAATTACCATGGTCGACGGTTGCTACTGATATTTTTGAATGGAATGGCCAACATTACATAGTGTAAGTAGACTCTTATTTGAATTGGTTAAAATTTACCTTCTTCCTAACTTAACTTCCAGCACTGTAATTATGCAATTGAAGAGACATTTTTCTGTCCATGGTAGTCCGCACAAAGTTATATCTGACAATGGTGCACAGTTTACAAGTCAGCAGTTCAAGAATTTTGCTGATTCTTGGGACTTTGTCTGTTACTAGTAGTCCTGAGTATCCACAGTCCAACTAGCAAAAAGTACTCCAGGACCACCAGAACTTCAGGCAGAAACAAACCTTTTATTAAAATGTAAGTGCTTTCAAGCCTACAACACGGCACTTCATCAGACATAAAACAAATGAACCACAAGTTTATTATATACTATAATCAACTAAAAATCAATTGATATAAATCAATTAAATAATTAATTAATGAATCAATTTACGTTCCTTTAACAAAGGTTTAAAGGTACAAATGCATTTAAACCAGGATTTCTATGTGCTTGCAACTTCATTATCCACCTACTCTCAGATTTCTCTATGATATTGTTAAAATCTCCATGTCTTTTACTGGAATTAAAACACTGTAGTACTAAGAACTCAAAAGAATGATCATTAAAACTATAAATATGTTTAAATAAAGCACTATTCATATCATGGTTTCTAATATATCCAACATGCTCTAAAATTCTCTCTTTTAACATCCTTGTCGTTTTACCAACATAAAAACTTTCACACTTTGTGCAGGAAGCAAGATACACCAAACATTTTGTAGTACAATCAGCATAAAATCTAGGGATAAAAGTAAACCTATTATATGGGTGCATAAATGTCTTAACATCTGATATAAACTGACACGCTGAGCAATTCCTACATTTAAATGTCCCTTTTCTATCAGAAATGGGAGCACTATTAGTTCTTTTACCATAGCAAAGCTGTCTTTTAAGAGAAACCCCATTCTTGAAACAAAAATGAGGTTCATCTCCTACAACATCAGAAATAGTATTATCAGATGTCAAAATAGGCCAATTATTACATATAACACAACATACAGTTCCTACATCACTTGAAAAAGTGATAACAGGTCTTAAAAAATCATTTTTATATTTACATTTACTAGAGGATGTAACTAGAGCATGTCTACCAGAAAAATAGGGTCTGGCTGACCCGGTCCTATCTACAGAAGTCTCTCTTAGTACAGGGCCTACTTCATTATCTGAATATCCACGGGCTAAAAACTCAGTCTTCATAGTATTTAGAGTATGCCTAAATGTATCATTATCAGTGTTCAATCTAGAAGCCCGACAAGCTTGATTTTTAGTAATGTTCTTAAAAACGTGAGAAGGATGCATACTACTACGGTGAAGCAGTGTATTTCGCATACAAGGCTTCCTATACATAGAAGTCTGTAAATCTGCACCATCTTTAAATAGACAGACATCTAAAAAGTTTATCTCAGTTTCATGAACATTAAGACTAAACCTTAAAAACTCTGTAGTAGACTCTAAATAGGAAATAAAATTCTTCAATTCCACATTAGTTCCCATCCCATAAAAGAAAAATATCGTTCACAAACCTCCTATAAAATTTGAGGTGTGGACGAAATTCATGTTCAACAAAAACAAATTCATCTTCCCAATTAGCCATTACTAGATTGGCGTAGCTATTGGCACAGGAAGTGGCCATAGCCATGTCAATCTTCCGCAAACAAATGCAATTGTCAAACAAAAACACATTATTTTCAAGGATAAGGTCCAACAGTGTACAGCAGAGAAATATCATATCATGTGTAAAATTACTATGCTTTCAGGGCAAACAAAGGATTGGTACCAACATTCATTAAACGTTGCAGTCTTTTAACAGAGTCAGTACGTTCACCAGATACAGGTCTATAGCCAAGCTCAATATCAAGTCCATCCACCATGTCTGCCAAGGATAACAAACAAAGCAAAGCAAAGCACCAAAAGATGTGTATAATCCAAGGCAGTAAAGGTCCCCGAATGTAAAATACACACTGGAACTAGCAAAAAGTACTCCAGGACCACCAGGACTTCAGGCAGAAACAAACCTTTTATTAAAATGTAAGTGCTTTCATGCCCACAACATGGCACTTCATCAGACATAAAACAAATAAACCACAAGTTTATTATATATTATAATCAACTAAAATCAATTAATATAAACCAATTAAATAATTAATTAATGAATCAATTTACGTTCCTTTAACAAAGGTTTTAAAGATACAGATGCATTTAAACCAGGATTTCTATGTGCTTGTAACTTCATTATCCACCTACTCTCAGATTTCTCTATGATATTGTTAAAATCTCCATGTCTTTTACTGGAATTAAAACACTGTAGTACTAAGAACTCAAAAGAATGATCATTAAAACTATATGGGCATTCAGAAATGCCATATAGCTGAAACACCTGATGTTCATAAGGGTCATTTACATATATCCCATGTCCTTTAGTTTTTACTGATTGTTTTTTATGTGTGACCTTCTCACTCTTTGTTTTAGTTTGTTAGTTGGGATATTTTGCAATCATCCTAATGGAAATGGGCATCGGCTGGGTATAACAGCCCTGTGTTTCTTCTGCTTAGTTAAACACTCTGCTTGAACTATGTTGATGAAGTCATAACAAGGCCGAAATATGCATATCCACAGCTGGTGGGGTTTGTCTTTATTGGCCTGAAATTGTCTGTTGAAATGACTTAAAAAGAAATAAGTCATGGGCACTCAGAAATGCCATATAGCTGAAAATCCTGATGTTCATAAGGGTCATTTGCATATATCCCATGTGTCTCTGATACAAGCGGTTTGAGAGGTCATGCAATGGATGTTCTAGCTTGGCTGGAGTTTTTATTTAGTTTTTACTAACCTACTTAATCTCAGAAACATTTTCCAAGATAACTTACTTGTTTCACCTGCTCAAAGATTATGTCCAGATAGATGAGAACAGCTTTACTGATCAGTAAACAATTGTTAGTACCAAATGTAAAGAACAACAGAATGGTCAAGGCTCAACTTTCGAGAAAACATCAGTCATAAATGTTGTACTATAATAAGTATAGCAAATCTCTAAACCATTAAGGCAAGTTGTAGATTGTGAGAATGCCAACATCTAAAGGATATGACAGAGTGGGTATCATCAGAATCCACTGTGAAGAACCAAGATCTTACATCATAGAATCTGATGGAATGGATTTCAGAAGGTATCCTAGACACATACTACCAGTCTCTGATCCAGTGATGCAGCAGATTGTCTGTGCCAGAGACTCTTTTTCTCAGAGTGATTCTACATGTGTTCGAATTCCAAAGGACAGTGTATACCTTCAAGCAATCCCCATGTAACCCCTGAAGTTCCAGTTAAGAAAGAATCCCCAGAGACTGTCCCTGTTGCTAAACCCAGTCAAAATTTTTATGTGACCAGATCGGGCAGAATTTCCAAACTCATTTCGAAATACACAGCGACTTGGACTTGAATTAATTTGTTGTTAGTTTTTAATGTGATATCTAGCTTATTAAAAATATCTTGTTCTCCTACTGTATGTCGAACAAATCAAAGAGGGAGGATGTAGATTACTGTTTGTATTGTATCTAGTCAGACACTGTAGCTAGATAGCACATGCATATAAGTTACTGAGCACGTGCGAGATCAGTGCCATTTTGTGCAGTCAGCCAGAGTGAATGCAGGCATGAATAGAGATGCACATGTGAGTATGTTTGAAGTAATGAGTTAGTCATTTAGCTTGAATACATGTTCCAGTTACACCTCCTGATGTGTTTATGTAAGTAAACAACTTGAACCCATCACAGTGCCTCAGTGCTCATTTGAATACAAAAGACATGAAACACAGATGGCATTGATATTAACTGGTATTGTCACAAAAGCTACTTTTGGACATGCTGTATGCATTTGATGATGTTAAGTTATCTATCTTGCCTTCGTTCTTGCTGTTTGGGATTGGAGCCGATCCTCGGCTCTGACTTGGCCATCTTCAATAGCTCAAGAGCTGTTTACTGGCTCAAGGCTACCCCTTATCCCATGATGCCTAGCGAAAGCTACCCAGATCTCATTTGCCGCTTCAGCTATGAGGTGTATCGTTTCTGGCTCAGGCTTGTATACTGTTGTATATTTATATATTTATATTTGTTAAAACTTCTAGTGTATACTTCCCCTTATAGTTTTATTCTCTGTGGGTATTGTTTGTGGACGTCGCGTCTTTCTGCAGTCCCTTTTTTCTTAAGAACTCGTTTAAATTAGAGAGTCCCCCCCCCCTTAGGACAGCCGTTTAACTTAGAGGCTCTCCTTCCCTTCCTTTTTACTGTATAATAAAAAAAAAAAAAAAAAAAAAAAAAACTGTTGTGTTCGTTTAGTAGTGTAGAGATTTTTTGTCTGTATTGTGGTACGTGGATTGTGTGTAGTGGTAGAGTCATGTCCAAGGATACAAAAGTTTCTGGCTTCAAAAAGTGTGACTCATGCTGTCAGAAAATGTCTCTGACAGATGGGTACACTAGTTGCATTTATTGTTTGGGTGCTGTTTACCTGCAGGACTCTTGTTCTATTTGCCACACCTTTAGTCCAAGGGTCCTGCAGGAGCGCAAAAACAAATTAATCCTTTGGGGTTTATTGAAGCCTCAGGATTCACCGGCAAAGAGTTCTCAGCCAGTGAAATCCCCTAAATCTGTCAAACCGTCGGCTCCACCTTTGGAGCAGACTCCTGTACTGGAACAACCGAGTATGTCGGTTCCGGCTGGCACGGACAAGACAACTCCTTCGTCAGCTCCATCAGATGTTTCGGAGCTGTCATGGAGCCATAAGAGACTGAGGTCCCCTTCTTTAGAGTCCATCCACTCGGCGCCTCGGTCACCATTATTACAAATTGAATGTAGCCACCATTCTTCACACTCCTCTTGATCCTCTAGGCTTTCGGATCATGATGTGGAGAGAGTAGTAAGTAGGTTGCTTAAGTCACAGGCACTAGCTAAATTACTATCCAGCCCACATCAACAGGTATCAGCTCCGACTGCCTCTATTTCCATTCCTCCTCCGACTCCATTGAGTTCGGAGCCGGAGTTCGTTGGTGTGCGGGTAGTGGAACCATCGTCTCCAATCACCATCTCTCCTTCAGCTCCAACTTCGGCTCCGATTACCTCGATTGTTCCTTCTATCCAGGAATCCGGACACCAGGGCTCTCTCGTCGATTCCAAGGGGGGGAGGGGCATTGGACCCTTGTCCAGCCCCATTCTCCCCCTTGGAGCTTCTGCGCAGGTGAGCTCAGCTCCAACATCAGCCTCGGAGCCATCGCCCTCAGCACAGAGAAAGATTCCTATTTCTTTGGAACCGGAGCTTTCTCTGCCTCGTGCAGAGTGTGCTGTCCCCTGAAACAGCTCCACTACCAGCTCCATTGGCTCCATCCCCTATAGTGTCTGTGCCAACCTCTGCTCCTCCTCCAGACCCCAAGCGTAGGGAACCGATGCCCCAGGACACCCCATTGTGTGTTCCCTCTTCTTCCGAGGCCTTCCCTGATCACTCAGAGGAGCCCCCTCGGAAGAAGAAGTGCAAGAGGAAGCACATTGACTCCCCTGAGTCTGTCACTTCAGATACAGACTTAGATGAATTGGAAGGGTCCTCGAGGTCCCTCTCTGAAGATGTTTCCTTTTCGGACATCCTTGAAATGCTTAGGCAGAGGGGGAACTGGACTTCCCTAGCCCCTACCACTGTGGAACCAACTCCGTGGAGACCTAACAAGTTTATTTCAGCCCCCCAGGATAAGCAATTCCTTTCCAAAGGTGTGCCCATCTATGCCATGGTGGTAGCAGAAGCCACCAAGAAAGAGTTAGCAGAAACCTCTTCATTTGTTCATCCCCCTAACAAAGAGTCTCGGACGATGGACAGATACGGAAAGTGAATGTTTGCTTCAGCGACCTTCTCGATGAGGTCCCTGAACTATCTATGTCATTTTACTCATCTTCAAAGGGATCTCCTGAAAGTGCTTGGAGATGCCCTTCAAGATCCTACAGCTGAGGGAGTACAAGCCAAAGTAACAGCTGGCGACTCTTAATTCCATAGTCAACTCCTCCATGAGGCTGATTTCCTATGCAGCTGATGGAGCGAGCAGAGCCGCTGGCACAGGTGTGGCCCTCAGGAGACATGCTTGGATGCGGTTGTGTCAGTTTGCGGAACCCTTTCAAGCATCCTTCACTAATACTCCCTTTGATGGCTTCTTTCTCTTTGGGCCTCAAGCGAAAGACATGTTGACCAGGTGTGAGCAAGAAGGCAAGACTCTCTCTGCCGTGGGAGTCCATTTTTCCACTCCCTCTAGACCTTACCCCAAGGGTCAGAAGAGTGGGAAGATGTGGTTCCAGAAATCCCAGGAATCCTTGCCTGACACATGTGGTGATTTTTCCTCCAGAGGCAGAGGGGGAAACAACAATAACAGACGCCGCCTTGTGGCAGAGGGGGTCCGCAGAACCAGGTCGACAGGGAATCCTTCTCTGGCAAGCCCTTCCAGCATCCCTGAAGGGTTGCCCGGCTGCTCACCTCTGGAGGCAGTCGGGGGAAGACTTTCGCTGTACCCAAAAGCCTAGCAAAATTTAACAAGAGACAGATGGGTACTATCCATTATATCTGGAGGTTACAAAATTCCCTTCCATCAATCCCCCTTACAGTCAAAAAAGGCCCTTCCAGATGTTCCACCCAATCTGAGGGAGCAAGCAGTCATAGAAGTTTCAAAACTGCTAGAAAAGAGAGCCATTGAGGAAGTCCCCGCAGACCAGCTCAGATCCAGAACTTACTCAAGATTCTTTTTGGTACCAAAAAAGACAGGGGACTGGAGAACGATTCTGGATCTCAGCAGACTAAACAAATCTGTACAAAGAGAAAAGTTTTGGATGGTCACGCTACAGTCCATTCTACCCTTTCTGGGTCAGGACAATTGGATGTGCTCGATAGATCTTCAGGACCCGTACTACCATATCAAGATGGACAGATGCTCCAGGAGATTTCTTCACTTCCGGGTAGGGGGCAGTCATTACCAGTTCAGAGCTCTGCCCTTTGGTCTCACCTCAGCTCCCAGGGTATTCACCAAGTGTATGGCAGTAGTTACGGCTCACCTGAGGTGTCAAGGATTCCAGGTGTTTCCATATCTAGACAACTAGTTCCTCACTGCTACCACCAGGCATCAACTCTTACAAGCATGGGATTATACAATCACATCATGCACTCAACTAGGCATCACAATAAATTTCAAAAAATCTCCCTTGTTGCCCTGTAAGTCTATCACTTACATAGGAGCAGAATTAAACACAAGGGAAATATTTGCAAGATTACCACTGGAAAGACTTTCCACAATTCATCAACAAGTGTTAATCCTAATGCAGAGCAAAAGGATTCAAGTCAGATATGTCCTTCAAGCTCTGGGCTCCATGGCAGCTGCCATTCTTCTAGTTCCATTAGTGCGTTTCCAAATGAGAATTCTTCAGTGGCTTCTTTTCATGCAGTGGTCCTTTCAGGAGCTTCCCATGTCTCACATGATCCTGATTACTGAAACATGCAAAAGGCACCTGTCTTGGTGGATGGACTCCCCACTAGTGCCTCAGGGCAGACCATTCATACAGCCTCCACCGGTAGCCACAGTAACCATGGACACCTCACTTATAGGGTTGGGGGGGCATTATCTGGGAAGAACAGTCCAAGGCACTTGGCAACCTCACGAGTACCATCTACACATCAATGTCCTAGAAATGAGAGCCGTGCTTCTGGCATTGCAAGCCCTTCAAGACTCTCTTCCTTCCGGAACCATTGCAATTCAAACAGACATGTCAGTGGTGTGGTACATCAACAAACAGGGTGGAACCAGGTCCTACCCCCTGTGTCGAGAGGCACTCAGACTGTGGCAATTTCCTCCCAATGTTTTCTGATTGCGACGCACATCCCTGGGAGATCCAACATCATAGCGGACAGGCTCAGCAGAGCTATTCACATGCCTTATGAGTGGTCTCTGAATCAGGAAGTTGCGGATCTTATCTTCTGCAAATGGGGACAGCCTTGCTGCAATCTGTTTGCCACCCCTCTCAACAGTAAATGCAGCAACTACTTCTCCCTTCTTCCGCTTCCAGGTCACATATCCAGAGACGCTGTAGTCCACGATTGGCCTCAGGGACTCCTTTATGCTTTTCCCCCGTTTCCCCTAATACCAAGACTCATACAGAAAGCAAAATCATTGGGTTGCAAAATGATCCTCATTGCCCCTTATTGGCCTCGACAGATATGGTTTCCGTTCCTGCACCCCTACCTTGTCAGTCAGCCCTGAATTCTGGTCCCGATTCCAGATCTTCTGATTCATCAGTCAGGCGGGTTGCATCAGTCCCACCAAACACTCCAGCTTACAGCTTGGTTACTCCACTTCCAACCTTAGCCAGGCTTCCCGGTTTACCCCCAGCAGTCTGTGATATTATCGTTTCCTTACATAAGTCTACTACGAGAAAAACGTATGCTAGTAAATGGAAATGGTTTTCTTACTGGGCAGAGTCTAGAAATGTGGATCCTTTCTCAGCCCCAGTCCATGAAATTCTTGAATTTATAACACAACTTTTTCAGTCCGGTGCCGCTTCCGCTACTATTAGAGTACAGTTAGCGGCCATTTCAAATTTTCATATCAGATTGTTGAATTCTAACATCATGTCTCATAAGCTCTGTAAGGCTTTTCTGAGGGGAACATCTCTTCTTAGACCTCCAGTGAGAGATCCCCCTCCTCCTTGGGATCTTAATTTAGTCTTAACTTCCTTAATTTTGCCTCCTTTTTAACCAGCACCATCATGTTCACTTAAGTTTCTGTCTTGGAAGACACTTTTTCTGGTTACTATCACTTCAGCTAGGCGTGTCTCAGAACTTCAAGCACTATGTGTTCGTCCTCCTTACCTGGTGTTTCACAAGGACAGAGTTCCTCTGAGGACCAATCCATCCTTTCATCCTAAAGTATGCCCAGAGAACAATTTAAATCAATCCATAGATCTCCCAGTATTCTTTCCCAATAACAGCAACAAGGCAGAATACAAGCTCCACCAACTGGATGTTCACAGACAATTGTGTTTTTACCTTCATAGAACTAAAGAACTAAGAAAGTCAGACCAGTTATTTCTCTGTTATGCCTTCAACAAACAAGGCCTCCCAGTTTCCAAGGGGACCTTATCTAGATGGTTATCTAATACTATTACCTTTATTTACCAGTTATGGAATAAAGAGTTACCAGCTAAACCAAAAGGTCATTCTACCAGGGCATTAGCCACCTCCATAGCTTTTCAGTCTAGGTTGCCCATAGATTCAATCTGTGCAGCTGCCATGTGGGCAAACCCTCATACCTTTATCTCTCATTACAAGGTGGATATGGTCTCCCGGAGCAGAGCTGACTTTGGTTCCACTGTTCTGAAGAGTCTGTTCCAATGAGCCACCCAGGATGTTAGGTGCTAGGGATGCTGTCCCAAACAGCAAGAACGAAGGCGAGATAGACAACTTAACATAAAGAAGTTATGTACCTACCATAATGTTCCATGTTAGTTGTCTTCATCTTGCCTTCCTTCTTGTACCCCTCCCTCCTTCCCCCATCCTAGTGGACTGAGAGGAGTTCTTGTTTTCACTGGCTGAGTATTTTTTTCCTTATTGCTGTTCTGGCCAGGTTTTTCGTAACCTATTCTATAATTGGATGTACTGAACAACCAGTTTTTAGATAACTGGTTTTCTCAACTTATGTCTGGGATTAGCTATTACAAATGAGATCTGGGTAGCTTTCGCTAGGCATCATGGGATAAGGGGTAGCCTCGAGCCAGTAAACAGCTCTCGAGCTATTGAAGATGGTCGAGTTGGAGCCTATGATCGGCTCCAATCCCAAACAGCAAGAAGGAAGGTGAGATGAAGACAACTAACATGGAACGTTATGGTAGGTACATAACTTCTTTTTCTGTAAAAGGTTTGCAAAATTCCATGACTTCTTGAAACATTCCAAGCCAATAACAATGCCATTCTATTGTTAGCAATGTTTAGTTCCACCTTTATGTCCTGCAAGTACTTGGTCGGGCCCTTTTTGTAATACAGCAATTCATTCATTTTCTAACACTTACACTAAAAAGCAGATCATATGGGAAAATCTGTATTACTATATCCTTCTATTTACTACATGATACAGAGTAAAAAAAATATTTTTGAAATCTGCAGATGTACATATTAGCAACATTTCTGTTTCCAACATAAAATACTATTTTTTATTTTGCCTTAATTAAAAGCCTTGCAGTATAGACAAATTTATTTACTTTTTTTTTGGAAATGCACTTTATTGCATTTGCTCCACAAATAACATATGTTACAACTAAAGAATGCATAAACTAAACTGCATACACTATTTACATTGCACAGTACCCTATATAGCCACTTTCCATGTAAGCACGTAATAAGGTGAAGGAACTAAAGTTTTACCAACTCCCTAGGTATAATGAAAATCATTCTAGCACCTTTAAAATGCAATAATATTCTGTCTGTATCAATGGAGACATACAGTGCCCCAATTGGTGTCTCCATTTTAATAGACCTCCCACAGACCAATGCATTGATTCTACATTCCTGCTTGTGCTCCTTTCCTGCCTTATCTCCTTTATCCAAAACATCCATCTGCTTAGTGGTGCTTGCTGGTATGCTGCCCTGAACCACCCCTGAAGCCTTACCCAACATACTTTAGCTCTTTTACAGTACCAGAGCATATGTCTCACTCCTGCATTCCCTTCTATGTATCGTATCTCCAGCACTTGCTCAAACTTGCTCTACATACTCAATACATCTTTGGAGTGTCTGATACTAATGACAAAATAGCAGTAACTGCTGATCTATTAATTTGGACAACTTCCCCAGTGTTTACCTATAGCTGTAACATACTTCCCTGTCCTTCTCGGCTCGATAAAGTATGCACATAATGTATGAATTTATTTAGTTTGAATAAATGGAAGTACAAATGTCTGAGACATCCTTTATCTCTGATTTTTGTATCCTGTTCTTTTAAATCATCTTCTGTTTTGTGCACATTTAATAACAACTTTATTTTTCCACCAAATGTACTGGACCGCTTATAATTTTACTAAGTTATTATGCTGCATTTTCACAGCTACATCACAATTAAAACAGAGCTTTGAGCTTATCTGGATCATAAAAGTGAATGCAAGTAAAGAAATACATCCCTCAGGCATCTCAGTCTTTTTTCCCCCAGACTCATTCGCCTTTTTACTACTCCTTATTATCTGGAAACATGGAACGGAGTCTCATCTGTCCGAAATTAAGCCCTGGTAAGACTAAGGGCACACCATAAACCCGATTCCAAAATACATGCTGTCAGTGTGAGCGACTACTTATACTGAGAGCAGGTCTTTTGGAATTTGGCCTCCGCAGTGTAAGCCTGTTTATAGATTGGCTTTAAGAACAATTCATTCAGAATCAGGTAGACTTACATTGAGAGTAACTCTTTGGGAATCTTTCCCCATGATGCATGCAGTTTTAGATGCATTATAATGGTTCCGCAATCTTGGTCATAATAATAATAATGGGACTTGGAAATAGGTCATACTGAAATCTAAGGCAATGACTCATATGGGTATAAGTCATACTGAAATCTAAGACAATGTCTCATACAGGTATAGGTCATACTGAAATCTAAGGCAATGCCTCATATGAGTATAGGTCATAGTAAAATCTAAGGCAATGCCCCATATCCTTTCTTCCTGAATAAGAGCATCTGGCTACCAGCTTTCAGAAATGAAACCCTTCTAGAAAACACATCAGAAATGAGTCACTACTTATCACAAAAGGGATCTCAATTTTACTACCATCCCTGTCCTATAACCTGTGTCTTGTAAATTTACCTTGCCTCTTCTAACACCTAATATACATAAAAATGTGATAATTTGTAGTACATTCTATTCTTTCACTCAGACATAATTGTCCACCACCTCATTCATCTAAATACCAGTACAGCAACAGAGGAAATCAATATAGCTGATAAGCATTTTACTATAGACTAAGTTAAACATAAATCTTAAAAATGTTGGTCTAAAATCAGATGGATTTTGTCATCACAAAACAATAGAAATGCAAAGATGGATGGTCTAGTTTGTCAGCTTGACTGCTATCATGTCCTCAGAGGAGCACAGGAACAACATTTGCCAAGTGATCACAGAGACTATAGGATGCTCAGCCATATGCACAGTTAAGAAGACACACTTAAAGGTTCCTTACAGCCTTTCTGAGAACTACAGAGTGTTTACCTCTTAACTGAGAAGGGCCATATATGATAACCCTGCTATAAAATTTTGTCTACCCATTCAGTTATCACGACTAGCCTTAAAGGTAGCCAAAAAGTACTTTGTTTAACTTGTAGTGGTCGCTTGTTCTGTATGCTGAGAACAAATTGAATTAGGAACAGTAACCATTTGAAATGTCAGGACCCCCTTTAGTGAGTCCCAAAATATTGAGAATGAATGGCGGCATATCTGTAAGTCAACCTCGACTCATGCAACCAGCATGCAAGGCCTTAACCTGGTCTGTGACATTAATAGAACTTGTTGGTGGGATAGGTTTGTGTCCCAAAGACTCCTCCATATGTGGAATAGACACCCTCTCCATGTCAAGCCAAGTACCTCTCTAGCCCTCTTTAATAGTAACCTGGACGACTGGATGGGAAACAGAAAATACACCCCTGGGATCCCACCTGTGTTCCTGCTAAATAGAGAAACAGGTGCTGATTTTGAGGGAGCATGGATGAAATTCTTGGCTAGGCTCAGGGCCAATAGCCTAGTATCATCCTATGAACCTAAGAACCTACGAAAAAATGGACTTGTACATACGAAGTCCGAGATGGCCATTTGTTGGAATATTCCTTTTTCTACAGGGTAAGGCAATCTCAAAGTTTTTATATATAAGTTCAGGGAGTGCAGGGGGACTTGTCTCCTGCAAAAAAAAAAATTAAAAATTAAACGACAGGAGCAATGTTTAATATTTACTGCTATTCTGCATTTTTATCTCTCTTTCTCTCTCTCTCTCTCTCTTTTTTTTTTTTGGTGTGTTTGCACTTGGCATTTTGAGTGTCATATCTCTAAAGCGAGTCTTGATTATTTATTGTTATAGGTTTAGGTCCCTAGTACTGTTTTTTCTAAAGCCACTAATTTTGCAAAGCAATAGGTGGGCAAATAGGATTGGGTCTTTCTTGGATTGAAAAGTGAGACACAGGTCACATTGGAGCAGCTGGTAGATTAGAGAGTACAAGGATAGTCATGCTAATCTACTGGGACAGTGGAAGGATTGAAGGTCTTTAATTTCAATGGTTAGAAATCTTTGGGGCCTGTCCACTTGAAAAATATGCTTGGATTTGTGCATACTAAAGGGGCAATCAATTAAATGATCGATCAAATAAGGGAAGAGTACAGAGAAGCATGCTTTCATTGGATCTTGAGGATATTCCCTTGTAAATTAACTGACCAGTATAGAAGGATTTCAAAATATATGGAAAAATGATGACTGAATACGACTGAGTGTCCCTGTAAGTACACAGGTCTCTTATGACATTATTTGTTTGAAGAGGAGTATCATTTATAGTATATGAGGTGGGTGCAGCTTTTTCACTGAATGCCACTGCAATATATTTTTTCCATTTAGCTTGACACTGTGTTTGGTATACCAATTATATTCATATTACAGCCCTCGCTGGAGCTGTTTAGTTATCAGTTAAAGAGCAGATAATAGTGCACAGCTTGCAGTCATCAGTATACCTGATAAACCACACTTCAGGAACCAGCTAGGGATTAACTTTACTGTTTTTTTTTTTGGTGAGAGAAGAAGAAAAGCTGCAGTGATTCCTAGATGAGTGCAGCTGTGGCAGGACTAGCACTAGAAGTAATCAATTAGCCCTTGATAAACAAATCACCACTATTTATGCTTGTTGCAAAACCTAATTCTATATTTTCAGTAAGTATTGCTAAATTAGCTCTCATCTAACCTAACTGTTGAATAGCACCATAAATACTGCATCTATAAATATTTGTGGACTTCTATAGTAGTATTTCTCTAATCCCTGAGTATTCCAACCAGCCCTACTCCTACAGTCTTTGACTACCTGTCTCACCAGTCTGCTCTCACCCTCTCTGTGGTCAATCTAATTGTATTAGGTCTTCCAAAGCAGAGTAGCAATTGCCTTACATTTACCAATTATTCACTGCTTCTACCAGTTTGTTGTATAATCTGCAAACTGCAAAATAAGTAAATATTAAATAAATACAAAGGCAAACTTCATCCATCAGCCCATTATCAGTAAATATCATATATCTACAACACCACATCAGCCACAACATGCCACCAAACCTAAAACATAAGCCAAGGCTGAAAGGAAAATATGCAAAAGCCCTGAATAAAAAACTGTAAAATAGCTCATCTTTCAGCAGACAAAGAAATACCTTTTCCTTCGCCAATCCCACATACTGCAGCTCAACTCCAATCATCCAAATGTCACCAGGAAAGTAGGGGTAAGCCCATAAGACCCACAAAGTCTTCTGCCACAGAGGAGCACGTTATAACCATAGGTGACTTTATACTCAGGCATACAAACTCCAGAGTTACCAATCTGGAAAGAACAGGCAGACTGTAAGGTGCTTGTCCATTGCCAGGATTAAAGATGTCCCAAGAGCTACGACCAAGTGGCAGCCCATGTGGGAGTGACAGCCTTGAGGTACACCATCAAGAGGGACATGCAGGGAGACATGATGGAACTTGTTAAACATGTGTGAGAGACAAGAAAGACACTGGTCTTGAGCAGTACCTTACCTCCAACAAGAATGACACCTGCATATCAAGACAAGTAGTTGGCTTTATCAATTGGTTAAGTAGCCGGTGTCATTCTAAGGGGATCCAGTATGTGTTATCCTGGGATGAGTTGCTGGGTAAGACTTCCTGTTTTGCCAGGGATGGCTTACATCTCTCATACCAGGGCTTCCCCACACTGTCTAAAGCCTTTGCTGCCCCTATAGTGCCTTTTCAAGGTAGAGTCTCCCTACTGAACATTCTTATACAGCAAACTCAAAGTCAGGCAACATCATGGTGGCATTACTTAATGCTAGGAGTCTAAACAGGAAATGCCAGAAACTGAGGCTGTCCTGCAACTGGAACACATTCATATGCGTATAGGCAATGAGACATGGTTTCACTGCTGTGACAACACTCCCTCTATTCCAGGTTTTAGTACCTATTATGCCTTCAGGTCCTTAGTTACTGTGGGAGAGTACCTGTATTTGTTAGAAACACCATTATCTCTTAATAAAATTACCTGTTACTCTAACATGGGTTATCACCATTAACAAAGACACATATTACTTCATTGAATGTTACAGATCCCCATCAATGTCCCCCAGATATTATGGAAATCACCTTAACACCAATGAGGCATTAAATCTGAAACCAAATATCTTCTTGCTAGGAGACCTGAATCACCCAAGCATTGACCAGCATTCTTACACCTCTAGAAATGGAAATGCTAAGCATTTCCTAGTGTTTGTTGATACCAATACACTGGAATAAATTGTTAAACTACCAACTTGTGGCTCTAATATCCTTGACTTGGTCATTTCCAGTCTATATCCTACCTTGTATCTCATCATCCCTGGTTAAATCTGACCACAAATCAGTTACTTCCTATATCAGGCTTAATGGTATTACCCCACTACCAAATTAAACCATCTTTAGGGGGTTCTACAGGACAAACCTGCTTCTGCTTGTAAAAGACCAAAGTAAAATTCCCATCAATCCCCCACAAAAGGACCCATGTGTGAGAGCTACCACATCTGCCTCCAAATTTTACCAGCATTTAAACAGCTGCATAGAAGAGTCTGTACCCATATTCCCTAAATATAATGGTAACTTTAGAAATAAATATTATTGTTTCATTTATTAATAAAAGTCAAGCAAAGTACTATATTGGCTGCCATTATGGCTAGTCCTGATGACTGGATGGGTAGACACAAATTTACACCAGTGTTATTATGTACCGTCCTGCTTGATTTGGCAAGTGGACACTAGTAAGTACTCCAAATGGGTGGTGAGAATTTTTAAGTGCGTCTGCTTAAAAGGTGTATATGTCTAAGCCTCTTATGTTATCTGTAATTGATTACCTACAATTATTCTTATGATCCAGTGGCTTAGATGTCTAGAAAATAAATGCCAAACCGGAAAGGACCCAGCACTGATCCTTGTGGTGTTCCACTAGTTATAATTTTGCATTCAGAGAGGGTACCAGCAACCTTTTCAGTTTGAGATCTGTTAGACATCCAGTTTTCAATTATATGGACAACCATTAAGTGTGACTAATTTTTCAGTAATAGCAGCATGAAAGAAAGTGTCAAAAACTTTGGTCATGTCAAGATAAGCAACATGCATGGCATCTGTAACCTTTAAATAAACTTGATAGGTTCTGGGGATATGACCGGTCCTTCACAAAACTGAGTTGACTGGGGTCTAGCTCATTTAAGTTGCCTATGTCTACATAAATGAGTTCTGCTTTGATATGCTCCATGACTCTGCATATAAGGCTTGTGTCTGATGGACACAAAATTAGCAAAGAGGAGCTGCCCTTGTATAGAGGAGTCACAGTAGCTGTTTTCCAGGAATCAGGAGTAAACCATGTAGACAGGCTGAGGTTGAGCAGTTTAATTAGAGGATATAATAGTTCATACTTGGCACTTATGAGGATTCAGAAAATAATTTTGGTATTTAATTTATTTTTAATAGACAGAAAAGAGCTATACATTATTTAGATGTTAAGATATAGTTTACTAACAATAAAATATGTAAGACATTATATAGGAAACCTAATATAGTAACTAATTAAGTTTTATATGCCACGAGTGCACATGTACCACATTTTATGAGACTACCTTATGATGAGTTCTTATGAGCTAGCTCCTTAGGTTCAGAACAAAACAAATTTCAAAATGTAGCAACACAAATAGTACAGCTAGTGAGAATTGAATTATATAGTGAAGAACATTTATATTTGTCATTGAGAAAGGTTCAGCAGAACTAAGATATCAAAGGAATCACAAGAGTAAGAAACTTAATGGCAGAACAAAATGCAATTTATTGTTACTTATTATGCCCCCTTAGTGGAGCAAGTAGGATGCATTTTGAGTAACTATTGGTATATAACTGCACCAGATGAAGTACTGAGCTCTGAGCAAACCTGCATCCTGAAAGGTTGTTCAAAGAACTCACCAAGTCTGATGGATAGGGTGGTCCATATGGAGACTCTAGAAGATTCTGAAGGTAAATACTAAGGGTGTAGTAAATGTCATTATGATAATGCCCTAAGTCTTATTATTAATGGTTATAGGAGTATTTCTGTTAGAGTCTCTGACTGCCATATCAAGGCAGTAGCTTAGTGCCAGCAATGTCCATGTATTGTATATAACATATCCCAAGGATTCATTAAGATAGCTACTGCTTACTCTAATGCCTGCAGTAAAAAGGGTCTGTTTCCATTATGCAGTATTTTGAGATTCATAGACTTATTAGCCACAATAAGAAAAAGCCTCATTAATAGCTAACTTGTATATTTACGAATGACTGTTGACTACTATGATTCCAGATCAGCACTTTCCTGCACTCTCCTCTCTAAACTATTTTTACATCTCTTCCACAAGTGGTTAGTGGATTCCTGATAAGTGATGCTGTACACGTTTCTCATATCTTTCTTCCTAAGATCTTTGCATTCCGTAATATTATTTTAGTGACAAACTGAGATATTTATTATTTAGACTCCTAGCTAGGATGACCAGCTGCTTTTATGAGACAGTATTACTTAATGAGATAACAAGACATTCCTCCTTTTTCAGGTTTGCCTATTTATAGTGGGTATAAACCCATAACTATACCTGCTATACTGAAAATGGTCTCAGACTACATGCAAAAAAGTGCAACCTAACAGCACTCAGCAAACAAAAAAAAAAAAAACAGCTCCCACCTCATAATGCTAGAAACAGTACTCCTCTTTAGATAGACTAGGTCATAGAATAAGTGGATGTTTATGTAGACACCTCCCACTCATTCATTTCTGTCATAGTTAGGAAATCCTTCTAGCTGGTGTGGTTAAATTTCAAGGGAATTATGAGTATGTGGGGGAATCAGTAATGACACTCAGTTTGCAGTCATCTGCAAACCTAGTAAACTACAAACATTGCACATCTGTGAAGTAGAGGCCAAAGAAGAGAAATCAGCATAGAGTCATAGGTTTATAGGTTCATAGGTAGGTACTAGGCTACACAAGCCTAGCCAAAAAGGTACCCTGGTTTTCGCCACCCAAGAAAATTATTTTCTTGTGCCCCTGTCGAGCAGAGCCACAGAGGTGATCCCTGGGGTGAATTTCCTATTTCCCATCCAGTCATCAAGATTTTTCTTGAAGAATGTTAATGAGGAGCTTTGTTTGATATAGATAGGTAGTTTGTTCCAGAGTATGAGAAGTCTCTGGGACAGGAATCTATCCCTCCAGCATGTTCTGTTTACTGTGGTGACAAGGTTTAGGTCTCTAGAGCGTGTAGCTCGGAGGGAATGGGATTTCTTTAAGTGGAGCATGTCCAACAGCTCAGGGTTTCACATAGCTTTGTATGTCAGGCAGAGATCGCCTCTGAGTAGGCGATATGTGATGGAGTAAAGCTGCAGTTTTTTGAGATGGTCTGCATAGGGCATTTGTTTGAGGCCAGTAATCCTCTTTGTGAAGTATTTCTGTGGCCTTTCCAGTTGTTGTAGATGTCTTGTGAGGTACATTCCAGAAGGGGCGTTGTACTCTATAATGGGTCTAATGAGTGATGAGTAGAGGGGAAAAATGACCTCCTTTTTCCTGGATGAGAAACCTTTTGTGATGATGTGTGCCATGTAGATGGATTTCCTGACTACTGTGGTGATGTGATTATCAAAGGAGAGACTACTGTCCACCTGTGTCCCTAGGTCTCTTATCACACTTTCGGTGTTAAGTAGACTACCACCTATGTGGTAGCTCATGGGAACAGAGTTTTTACCAAAGGGGATGACAATGCACTTTCTGGCATTGAGCTTGAAGCCATGGCTTTGACACCAGGCATCTGTCTCAGTGAGGCTGTAAGATGTCCAAATCATTTGGAGTTTCAATTATGTCTCCTAGTTTGCAGTCATCTGCGAACTTCATTAACCAAAGACCTTCTGTGTTAGCCTGTACTTCAGAAAAGTAGATACCAAACAGGAGAGAACCCAGGAGTGAACCCTGTGGCACTCCACTTGTCACTGGTCTGAAGTCAGATTTGGAATCTGCTACTTTCACAGTGTGGGTACTGTCAGTGAGCCAGTTGGCAACCCATTTTGTGACATAGGGATTTATACCTAGTTTAGTGAGTTTATCTATAATTCCAGAGTGGAGGATGGTGTCAAAAGCCTTGGCGAGATCTAGATAGGCTGTGTGAACCACCTTACCCTTGTCTACAGCTTTGGTGACTGCTTCAAAGAAGTCAATCAGGTTTAGGAGACATGATCTGGCTTTTACAAACCTGAACTGGGTGGGGTCCAGAGTTTGGAGATTACCAATGTCTTTGTTTATAAGTTCCATGATGATATGTTCTATGGCCTTGCAGACCAGGCTCATTAGTCTAATCGGGCAGTAGTTCCCAGGGGCCCATGTTTGCTCCCCCTTTGTGGAGTGGGATAACCGTCGCTGTGCACCATTCAGTGGGCACAAAGTCTGAGGTGAGGCTATGATTGAACAGGGTGTTTAGGTGGGGTGCCAGTTCATTCTGTAGTTCATGTAGAACGCAGCCTGGGATGTTGTCAGGTCCCATGGATGCTGTGTTCTTGACTTTGGAGAGTGTGGTTTTTACCTGTGCAGCCATGATTACAGGAACTTTGCATTCTTCCAGTATAGAGATGGGCCCTTTAGGGGGTGAGGGGGTATAAAGTTAGCACTGAACCTATCTGCCAGGATGTTGGCAATATCAGTTGGTTCTGTATATTTAGTGCCATTGTGCTGTAATTCAGAGCAGATCTGAGTATTGCCATTGAGATTCTTGACATAGCTATAGAATGCTTTGTGGTTGCCTTTAGAATCACTGGTGATTTTGTTTTCATAACTAGCTTTGGAGGATTTTATGAGGGATCTCAACTTCTTAGTGAGGCTGACCAGGGAGTTTTTCCAGTCATGGGAGTTTACTCTTTTTTGCAACAGTTTCTTCTATTGTAGAGTTTGTTTATAGCAGGGGACCACCAGATTGGCTTCCTTTTTTTGGAGGTTAGCATCTTGGTTCTGTTAGGGGTAGCACAATCCATGCACTTGTGTAAGTGCTTATAAAGTGCATTTGTGTAGGATTCAGCAGCTGTACCTCTATTGTCCATCTGCATGGGTGTTGTGAAGTTTGCCACTTCTGTCTTAAGAAGCGTGAAGTTGGCTTTGGAGAAATTTTTTACAGTGGTTTCCCAAATGGATGGTGAGGGTGGGATGTGGATATCTAGGCTGATTAGCTTGTGGTCGGATCTGACCAATGAGGAATTGACCTCTGGTGTGGAACACTGGTCACCCATGTTGGTAATGACCAGGTCTAGGATATTGCTGCCCCTGGTGGGGGTGTGGATAAGTTGATCCAAGGCATTGGAATTTATGAATTCCAGAAAACGTTGAGCAAAAGAGTTGGTACATGAGTAGTTTTCCCAGTTAATGGTGGGGTGGTTGAAATTGTCCATTATTAGGGTGTTGGGTATTTTCCAGTGTATCAAAAAATGAGGACTGGGAATCCTGGGGCATGGTGGGGGAGCTGTAGCAAGTTGCAATTTGGATTGCTTTCTTGTCCAGAGTTAGTTGCACTTGGATAATCTCGGATGCATTATGCTGAACAACTAGCCTGGAGGTGTGGATATCCTTAATGAATATGGACACGCCTCCACCTTTAGTGTTTCGGTCCAGGTTAGGTGGCCGAAATATGTGCTATGAATTATAGCCTGGTAATGCAGGGGTGCTCTCTGGAGCCTTGAACCAGGTCTCTGTCATTGCACAGATGTTGATGTTCTCCATTTTAAGGAGTGCCTCGAGTGAATGCATTTTAGGGTTTAGACTTCTAGAATTGAGTAGCATTACCCTCAGATTTTGCTTGCTTGTACCTGTTACAGTGGTGAATTCATCATTTGAACCTTGCCTAAAAAAGGCACTATAGGTGTGGCAAGAGCCTTAGCCAGTATCTGGAATCCCAAGGGAGACAGGTGCAGGCCATCTTTGGCAAAGCATTGTAGTCTGTCGATCATGTCATCCCAGGAAGACAGATACTGGATCCCCTTTGAATGACACCAGAAGTTTAGCCAATTGTTGAAGTCAATCATTTTTTCCTTGTACTATGGTATCATTCTGGGTGATGGCAGGATGCTACTCAGGGCTAGGGTCATACCTGCCTGGGCTACAAGATTGGTGAGCTTTTCCATGTCTCTTTTCATGAAGTCCAGGGAGGTACGTCTCAGGTCATTCACACCAACATGGACAATGGCAGAGTCATGTTTTTACTTATTGTGGAGTGACCTGAGAGCATGTGTTATGTGGCAGATCCTGGCACCTGACAGGCAGCTGACAGTAACTTTTTCCTTGTTTAGCCTGGTGAGTGGAACATCAATGTGCCTGACTATAGAGTCACCTATGACTAGAGTGTTGGGTATGTTGTTATGCCTTATGGGCTGTGGATGAGTGGCACACTGAGTTTGTGGGCTATGTGTCATTTGAGTTGTGTTGGGGGTGGAGGTTGCATGCTTTGGAGGTCTCTGTTGCTTGAGCAGATTTTTATTGAGAGCCTTCACAAATGTAGGAGTGTGTTTTGTGTTGCTATGTGTGCATTTTGGTGGTGCAGGTTTTGCGGGACTATGTGATGAGTGTGGTGTGGTGCAAGTGTTTACCTTCTCCTCTTGACTGTCTAGTCCAGTCTTGGGTGAAGAGAGCTTTGCTTTCAGTTTGGCTGTATAAGTGCATCTCTCACAGGTTGTAGTGTTGGATAGTAGGAGGAGAGGATTCTCTGTATACATGAGTCAATTGCTGCATTGCCGCAAGATACCCAGATTCATCAGGTAGACAGGAGAAAACACCAGGAGCTGACCCTGAGACATGCCTGGATAGGTGCTTATACATTTTTTGTAACTTTGTTTGTTATATCGGAGCTTTTCTCCTCAGGTCTCAATTGAAAATGGGCCCCCAGGCCAGTAGACCAACCCGGTTAACAAAAGACAAATACATAAATAAATAAATACCGAAAACTGTTTTCCTCTAGACAAGTGAGGAAAGTTGAGTGCTGTAGTAATTTGTAGCTTATTTAGTGCTTACCAATGAGTTCTGAACAAGCGCTGAGCTCAACGAAATGGATTTGAGTGCTGAAACTAAAAAACTGGCTACTTCTAAGGGAAAATTTAAAGAGCAGACTTTATGGCACCAGGAAAAGTTTAACCTAGCTAAGCGGTGATGCATAAAGTGTATTTTTTATATAACAGTAGCAAATGAGCAAACTTATTTAAACAAATTAACCAATAAAAAGCTAAAAACTGAGCCCCATTTTAGCAGTCTTCGATCAGACAAGTTCTAACTGCACACTCCTGCCACTAGGGTGCAGGGGAACCATCAACAAAAAAAGATGGTCTGGATTAGTGCTCAAGTTATACAAACAAAGCTAGATTCAGCAGGTCTGAATTTAGTCTATGCTACAGCAAACAAGGCATACCAATTTCAGAAAGAAACAGTTCAAATAAGCAGGTACAATAAGCCTTTAACTAAAAACTCTCGGCTCAGAAGGGCAAGAATCTACCCTCTCCTCCCACAAAAGTGCAGACCACACCTTCTTAATATAAAATAACTGGCCCAAAGCCCAAGTGCTTAAAGAAGAACTAATACACTCTTAGAATAACAGACAATAAGTCTTCAATCAGCAACTCCTAACTTAGAAGGATGTAAACTACCTGTCCTGCCACAACAGTGCAGACCACAAACCTTCTTAATGTGAAACAACTGGTCTGAAGCTCAAGTGTTTCAATCAAAGGCTTAAAAATAACAGTTACAATTTAATCAAGCTGCTAACAAGCAGTAATAAATGCAGCAGAATAAATGCAATAAAGTAGGAAGAAACACAAATACAGTAAAAGCAGATTAATAAAGTGCATTTTTTATATAACAATAGAAAACGAGCAAACTGATTTCAACAAATTACCCAATTAACCAGTAAAAAATCTCAAAACTGAGCTCTGTTCCAGCAGTCTTCAATCAGACAAGTTCTAACTGCACACTCCTGCCACTAGGGGGCAGGGAAACCTACTCCAAAAAAGATGGCCTGGATTAGTACTCAAGTTATACAAACAAAGCTAGATTCAGCATGCCTGAATCTAGTCTATGCTACAGCAAACAAGGTGCACCAATTTCAGAAAGAAACCGTTCAAATAAGCAGCCACAATAATCCTTTAACCAGAAATTCCCAGCTCTGAAGGGCAGAATATAACCTGTCCTCCCACAAGAGTGCAGACCACAAACCTTCTTAATGTAAAATAACTGGCCTGAAGCCCAAGTGCTTAAACCATAACTAATACACTTTTAGAATAACAGACACTGAGCCTTAAATCAGCAATTCCCAATTTAGAAGGATGTAAGCTACCTGTCCTGCCACAAGAGTGCAGACCACAAACCTTCTTAATGTAAAACAACTGGTCTGAAGCCCAAGTGCTTAAACCGAAAGGCTTAGAATATCAGTTGCAATTTAATCAGGCTACTACTAAGCAGTAATAAATGCAGTAGAATAAATACAATTGAGTACTTTTAAGAAGAGGCAAAAGCAAAATAAAGTGCAATTTTTTTTTATTTAGTAAAGTGCAAGGAGAGAGGAAGGAGGAGAAGAGGTTAAGAACCTATGTGGGTTGGTAGGCTTGCCACCCCTCCGTTTTTTTTTCCGGACTATCAGGAAATCAAACTGATTCTCTGGTAGTCCAGAAAACACTGTACAAACTCCGGTATTCTGTTTCAAAAAGGAAACAGACTATCGGAGTTTGTAAATCGGCTGATTTACTATGCTTTTTTTACAGAAAAGCATAGTAAATCAGCCAAAAGCAGGTGGCGGGAATGAAAAAAGAGGGCGTTCCTGCCGAGTGATGCCATCGTGATGTCACAAAATGGGTGGTATGTGGGCGGGAGAGGGGGTGGAGTGGCCGGGGTTACTGGTGACGTGAGGGGTGTGGCTTTACTCCGGTTTTAGCCGTGAAGGAAGGTGGTAACCCTATGGGTTGGCCTTCTCAAATGTTCTCTCTGCATTAAGTAGAATGAACACCAGACTGGGAGGGGTGTCCCAGATCAAATTTACAGGTGGGATGGGCAACTGCAAAGCCACCAACTATAACACCACAAGAATAGGGTGGAGGGGAGGGGAAAAAACAGTTTCAGGACAGATGAGAAATAGAAAACAATGCCAGAAAATATATAAAACAATTTATCCAGGCAAAATTAAGACAATGTAGAACTCTGAAAGGTTAAAATGCCAAGAAATATACTTATCAATCAGCAATATATTTCCAGATTGTTTGAGAATGACACTAGCCAGAACACAGGAGTTTCCAACAGTGTATGCAAGAATTTAGATCATGAAGGACTCTATCAGAGATGAAGTTATTAGATAGCAAGGTACCCCCAACTTGCACCCTGTGTGTATGATTGCTGACTCAGTTAAAATCCTATAAGTAATAATGGGATTAATATTTTAGCTGGTAAGTTTATCAACTATGTCTGCATGGGGAATCAGTGAATCCTGAATGGGAAATCATATCAAATGTCTTACCAATGTTAAAATAAGCAGCATGGACAGAATGACACCCTATCAATGACATCAATTACACCCTCAACAAAGCCAACCAACATAAGCAAGAAAGGCATAACCTTCACAAAACCATGCATTTGTAAGTTACCAATTTCAGTGTTAATCACATAACTAAGGACTTCTCCATGATTTTACAGACAGTACTAGTAAAGAGATTGGGATGATAATTCCTAGAGTCAGTTACAAATCCAACTTTATGTAGAAAGCAGAAGGACCATAACTGTTGTTCTCCAAAGCCTGGGCACATCTTTTGTGGAGGGGTTGAAATTAAAAAGCTTAAACAGGGTTTCAGCAACAAAATAATCTGTGCTAACTGAAAGGCATTGTGGTATATTGCTTAGGCACATTTAGCAGTTATTTTTAGTTGTGGGACTAGGTTTTAGAGGATCTTTTTCAAAGTGTTAATGGGAGAAGAGGACAATGGGGTGCGAGGGATAGGAAAAACTTTCATTACATTTTTTTAGCCAGGACACTTGCTGTTCAGTATTAGAACAGGCAGTGTCATTCACTTTAACTTCAATGTAGTACTTGGTTTTACTTCTAATGTTCCTAATACTGATGAAAATTATTTTGATTGACCTTAATAGATTTACCTATATACATTTCATGTTTATCTTTACTCTTCCTAATGATGAGAACCTGTTTATATCATTCTGTCTAACTAATGGTAGGATAATAATATATAATTTATATTTATAATATACAATATACATAAAATTATATAATTGTGGCTTCTAGTTATAAAAGTTTATCTGAGATGTGCACCATAAGAGTCTACCTCTGAGTTTCTCACCATACTTATGTCTTATGGATATTGACTGATCTATTTAATGCCCATTTGCTAGAAATATTAGAAAATAATAAAATAACTGGGTTTCTTAAGACAAAAGGGTATGGAAAATCTACTTTTCAAGAAACCTATGCATGTAGTTTTTATGTAATTTTTAAAGTTCATAAAAATATGATTGACACCCCAGGTAGCATGTTGTTCTTATGAACAGAATATGAGGAGTTTATTCGACCCCATGTTGAAAGAATTATTACAGTTTGTTCAATACAATGTACTAAACATGGTAGAATTATTGCAAGAGGTCAATACTTTGTTATGGCAGTCATGATATTATTGGGTAGTTATGGATGTCCAGTTAGTGTACACTGATATTGAACATAAGTGGAGGTTAGAGGTAGTGTGAGTACTTTTGTAAAGGTACATTGACTGATTTTATTATTAGATTGTTGGAGTTTTGCCTGTTCCACAATTATTTTTGTTTGATGCAAAGATATTTTTTTCAAAAGATGGGAACAGTAAAGGTAGCACATTTTGTTTTTAGACTAGATATTTTGAGAATTGTTCTCTATACAACATACAATTTTAGAAAGAAAATGTAGTTTTGAATGGAATATGTATAGATGATTTGACATTTGTATGTAAAGGACAACATAAAGTTAGATTTTTTTTCAGAAATTAATGCTGTATTCTCCTGTGTTGACCTTTGCATACAAACTGAGTTCTAGTAAAGTTAATTTCTGAATGAAATTTTGGATGGTAGAATAGATGAAGAGGTTAAGTATAAAGTGTATAGAAGACCCACCTCAGTGAATACTTTTCTTTGTGCAACTAGTCAGCAGCCTTTGCATTAAACTGATCCCTTGCCTAATGGAGAATTTTTGAGAATAACAGATCATACTTCAGAACTGGAAGAAAAAAGGGATTAATTTGAAATTAGCTAAAGATAGACTGAAAAACAGGGATATAGTAAAAGTTAATTAAAAAAGCAGAAAGAATAGCTGCTAGAACTGTATATAATTCTGACTGAGTAAGATCTGAGAGAGATGACTCACAAAGGAAACTGAATTAAGGTGAAGAAAGATAAGGATAAGATTCACTTTGTGTCTACTTACTCAAAACTTTCTTCTGTTTTGGAAAAATTACTAAAGACACATTGATTTATTCAGAATGTTACAGAAGAATGCATATAGGATTGCATTTTCATGTAGAAGGGCATGAAATTTGAAAGACTGTCCAAGTCGAAATGTTGTAACACCTTATAACATATGCAGACGATTAGGTCATTTCCCATGTAGTAAATGTAAAATCTGCAATACAATAAAAGATATACGTTATATGCACATAGAGTAAGACTTAGGTTGTTGGACTACCATACATGGGATTCTTATAGTATATTATTTTGTAGTTGCACCAAAACAAGGTGGTATGTGGGATATACAAAAAGGAAAATGAAAGTCATGTTCATGGAACATCTGAGAAATGTGAAAAACAAACAAAAAAAAACAAGGATAATCCTGTTCACATTATTTGCATTTCCATGAAGGAAGCATTGGGATATTGTTTTTCAGTGCATTGTGTAGACCATAATTTACCAAGATAGGGAGATTTGGGTGTAGCACTTTTGGTACCCGAAACAAAATGATTTTATGGTATAAAACATCACCACCATCGGGCCTAAATCCTGATATTAACATCATGTGAATTATTTAATATTCAAATTTGAGTTCTTTAAAGAGGAGATATTCGTCATATAAAAATACATTGTTATACATAGAAAAAAGGAGCATTCTGCATTCAAGTATTAATTTAATTGAGTAAGAGAGTAATTCTGAAGCATATTTAATGATACAAAGAAATATGAATTATAGATCCAATGAAGTCAAAATGCCAAGATTCCAGATCATTTTGAAGACTAAAGTTCTACTTTATAGAACTTCTAGTAATTGTTTTTTGAAGCTCAGTATGGTTTTATTCATCTGTTATGGAACTGGCTAATCTATACATCAGCTTATATGGTTGTGAAAATCAGGATAAATGTGGTGGCTTTAGTGACTAGGACATCAGAGGACAAAACCCTTTTGAAATTCTTATGGCCTACTGTTTAGGACACAAGATAGGTTTTGGAGTAGTCCCTGTTCAATCTGTGGGCAGTTTGGTATTATTTTTTGGGAAAAGTGACAGTCTGGTGGATGGCATTGCTCAAGGGGAGATAACTATTATTGAACTAACAAAGAATGTAACTTAATATTCCTAAGTGAACTCAACATTAATTGGAGGGCAAGATAAAACACACAGATGGTACACAATGGCACAGAGCCTAACCAGACCACCAAGGAATTCTCTGTGATAGTTGTACTAAAACAATTATCCTTGACAAACTTGCAAATTTACAGATTATTGTAGACTGCATGAGTTACAATTTCTCCATACCTACGCCTTTAAAACTGAAACACTTACTTGTCAGTTGATTCATTCTAGGGCTACCTAACACTCCAGTGAGTCACTTCTTTTAGGAGAGTTTGAAATTACTTATTCAACTGTTCAGATCCAACAGTTACTGCTACAGCCTTCTATAACATCCTTGCACTAGTACAGGATAGACTGTTGCATTTTACACATAGAAGACCCAAGGTAATAACTTGCCACACTTAACACCTTTGGTAAATGAGCTGATAAATGTGAGGGATAATGCCTGGTCTGAAGACAAAGAAAAGGTTAGTAGAGCAACAAAACACAGTGGATATCTAAAAATAAAATATATTATCAGAGTTGCAACTAGCTTAAAAAAAGCTAACAAAGTCAACACTGATCAAGATGGATACCTCAAATGCAATCAGAGATATAATATCCTGGCCTCCCAATGCCCTCCTCTATATTTTTAATAACATCTCCAGTGCTACCCACTTTGCTGTCTATTCCAGAATCCTAAATCCATTTTCAAACATGCAAATAAATAAATGACTGACAAAAGTGATACACCTCTACCTTCATTTTCATACACTATACCCAGAATTTTTACATGCTTGTAGTAGCATTCTGTGCCGCCAATTAGCTTACATTTTCACTCTTACTTTGACATCTGGAACACTCTCCAACCTACAAACGTGTAGATCATTATTTTTTGAAACATCGTTGTTCTTTTTTTTAACACTTTTTATCACGTAAGACATAGACACACAGTAACAGAAAAGAAAACAAGTCATATCAACATTTTTCCTTTTAAATACATTATACATCACATATCTTTTCTTTCTTTATAACTATCACCAGTCCAACATTACATCATTTGCTCAATTCCTGCTCTCCCCTAAATTTCACTCCCCATGCTGAACATTATTCTGCATGTATTGTTCCCTCAGTTTCCATTTATCTCTACGTAATTTGCTTCTTCCCCTTGCTGAAACCCCCCCATTCAGGTCTTTTATCTGTTTCATAATATCCAGTACTTCAAATACAGTTGATTTAAACTTTGATTTCCATCTTCTAGTAATTGTTTTTTTAGCAGCCAATAGAACTATACTTAACAAGCCCTTATTATGTCTAAAACATTCAGATCCTGTGTGTCTCAGATAAAATAAAACAAACATTTTCTTAGCTGTAGCCATTTGCTCACCCAATATGTCTGATAGAGTACTCTATAGGAAATTGTTAAAGTCCGCCATCTCATTACACTTCAAAAACATATGCTCCCAGTTACCTCTTTTTCCCCATCACACCTCCAACATTTGCTATCCATCTGCGGAAAAAAAATTGAAGTATGCTAGGGGTATAAAAATACCTATGCAAACATTTCTATGCAAAAATCCTAAACTGTCTGGACTGTGTTGCATATTTGGGAGCCATGCATATGTCCTTCCACTGTTCCCTTGTGAATTGCTTTTCTTGTTTCTATTCCCAGTCTTTTCGAACCTTCGCTGGTTAGTTCTTACAGTTACACTGCAATATTGTATATGCCCTACTAATGTTCCCTTTTTAACAGCAACATCTATTCTAGATTCAATTAAAAACTCTGCCAGAGCAGGTCTTTAACTTAGGATTCTCCTATCCCTTTCTCTTTGCCTATACTCTGCTATCAATCTCTGGAATGGAAGGCAGTCTCTAGCCTGCAGTCAAAACGTCTTCTTGGCCTTATTCATCTCTACTCCCTTTCCCTCTCTAGTTATATGCTCCCAATACCTTGGTTCCTTTGCCAGCTTTCTCCAGTAAAGTCCACTTCTCTCTTGTCTGTTTTCTGTTCTTCTTGAAGTATCCCTACTGGAAAATAACTCCTTTCTCCAGCTCTGTGTTAACTAAGTTATCAGAATCCTTTCTACTACCTTATTAATATAATATTTTTCTCCCTTTAATTTCTCCAAATCTTTTGGGTTTTTAATACCATGACAGGAATGGACCCCATTCCTAAGTCAAAGTATGATTAAAGTTCATGAAATTAGTATTGTTTCAATCTTTGATGTCAGCCAGAAGTGCTCTTCGCAGCACATGCAATGTGCCTAGTAATGACTCCTTCTGCAACTATTACAGAGTCACATGTACTGGTAACATATCTAAATACGATTGTAGAGTTTTTTTACAAGACCCTTTGCTCCTACTACTACTGGAACTGATTGAGTATCTTTCTTTCACATTGTTCTCGCTTCTGCCTGCAAATCTTAATATTTTTTAACTTTGTGTCTCTCTGTACTCAAGACACTGTAGTCAATGGGTGTAGTGATTTCAATGATCAGTGCTACTTTTGTCTTCTTTTCACGGACCGCTGTATCAGGTTTTCTCGCATCTGTCTTTTGAACTGTTGGTAATGGGTAATCCCATGTGATGTAGACTTCATCCTTTTCTCTGATGCTTTGTGGTTCATGTTTCCAGTGTTTTTTAGCTACTTTAATATTATAATATTTGCGCAATTCCCAGTGCAACAGTCTTGCCACATTATTATGCCTTTCAGTATACAGTCCTTCTGCCATTAGTATATCACAACCAACAACAATATGTCCGACTGTTTCCAATTCTGTTTTACAAAACCTACATTTGTCTGTTCAATGGACTTTGTAAACCAACATGTACGTAGCCCACTATCTTGGGCCACCAATATTAACCTTTCATCTTTTGGTTTGAATTCACCTCTCCTTAACCACTCCTGCATTCGATCCTGATCAACATGAGGTTCTTCCAAGAGTTTTGTATGCTTGCACCTATATTTATGCATTTTCCACATTTCTTATCTTCTCATCTGATCCTTCACCTTATATTCTTCCTTTTGTTTTTTGGCACATTCAATTGCTGCCTGATTTTTATCTACTTCTAGTTTGATTTCCATTCTCTCTTGACACTGATATGCTTCTGCTAGATTAAGAAGGGAAGTCATCTTAGATTTATTATCCTTATGTTTCAAAACATTCATTATATTTGGATCTTGTGAGGTCAACAGATATGTATGCAGTCCCACAGTTGCAGAACTAAACGTGTAATCAATTTCAAGTAGGCCCGAATGGAGAGATAATGAGTCAACGAGCAAAGGAGAGTGGTATTGCTGAAAATGAACTCATCATCAAGTCTTGGTGAGTACCTTCATGAGGTGGACCCTGTTGTTCACAAAATCTCAACAAGACGACAGTGGTATATAGACCGTACTTTATATAGCATATATAATGGACAGAAGTCGGTCAAACATTAAAAAGATAGCTGGGTGCACAAGACCCAGGATAAAACACTGCCCAGTCCCGGTAGGCACACTGGTGCCAGGACTGAAAAAAAATGACAGCACACAGAACTCGCAAGATATCGAAACATTCCTACAATGGGGCCAGGCCCAGGGGGAGGATGGCCTCCCTGTTGTAGAAGGAAATAGCAGTCCTCAAAAATCACAAAAACCAAAGAAGAGCCATAAAGATGATAGAGTGGACTATTGAGGATAAGAAAGAAATTATGTATTGTTACTATTATGCAAAACCCCAGAATTTCCAGACACAGGATATACAAACAGACTAAGAGAGAAATTAGAGGAAAGAAAAATGCTACCACAAGAAAAATTGTCAGAAGCTTCAAATAAAAATTTGTGTTCATTAATACAACAGATTTGTGAAAAACATTATATAGACCAAGAAACTTTGATCAATTTGGAAGAAGGAGCATCTGAAGAAGTGTAAAAATATAAACAACAAAACCTAGAGATTTTTGAAAAGTATAAAAAAGAAATATGGACATGCATACCTCTCAACCTCCTACAGCAAAAAAATCTGGAGAAAACCATAAATAATGTTGGGACAAAGGCCGAAAAATAGGGACACTTTTTAAATATTTCTCTTACAAACTTAGAAAGTTGATAGAATAACAGGTTTGCATTACAATGAATTTTCTGAAGGGTATGAAGTCTGAAACTCAAACGTCTGTCATTATTTTCTGACTTCAGCATTCAATCATTTGCCAGCGATTTGCTAGAAAACCACAATTTTATGAGAAACTGATAAAAAATATGAGACAAAAATCTGGACATTCTGTGAAAATCTATACAGTTGGAAGGTATGTGGATTTGGGAAAGAAAAAGAGATTTGATATGGTGCAATATTTATGCACCATTTTATTAATACAGGAAAAAGCATCCAGATATGGAAAATTTCACAATAAAGAAATGATGTCACAAAGAGGAAATTAGAAAGGAAGATTAGTAAAGTAGAAGTTAAAAAAATAGAAGTTGAAGTTATGGAATGCCTGTGAAGTGAAGGATTTGGTGTAGAAGGTCTAACACAGGTTACATCACAGCATGCTGGAACAATTCCCCTAAGTAAGGAGAAACAGGAAGATCAGGAGACATGTGAAGAAGAAATATGAACATGGGAAAGAAAAAGATATTTAATATGGTGTAATATTTATGCAAAGGGGAAAGCAAAACTAATCAATTCAAAAAGAGTAGCACCAAATATATTTGAAGAGAAATGCAGGCAAAGGAATCCACACATGGAAAACTTTACAATACAAAAAATAAGAAGACAAAGAGGAAACATAGAAAAGAAGATTAGTAATGGAGAAGTTAAAGAAATAGAAACTGGGGTTATGCAGTGCCTGCGAAGTGAAGGATACAGTGTTGAAAATCTAACTTAGAAGGCACCACAGCAGGATAGAGCAATAGACATCCAAATTAAGGAGAACTCAGAGGAATGGGAAGCAACTGGTCAGTTTCCATATGAAGATACCTTGGAGCCTTCCACAAGAAACCAGTATAAACATTCACTTGAAGCCAGACAGCTAGCTAAGGAACAGGAAACTGTGGCAACTCTGACTCAGTCAGTGTTGAGGAGTGATAGGCCAGTGAGTTCCCATATGACAGAGCAACGGATGACACTGGATGAAATTGATGAGAATTTCCCACAGGAAACTTTCTATAGAATGCCCACAGAAAATGGAAAACAAAAAATGTGCTGTCGGTTTAGAAGAAAATGAGCTAAGAGAAGAGTTTCTTGATTTAATTGAGATAGATAGACATATTAAGATCAATGAGAGAAATAAACTGCAGAGGGTCAATAAAACCCAAAAGTTTGATAAAACAAATGAACACAGTAATTACGACTGTCCATAGAGATCCATGCAATATAACAGAAGTAAACAAAATTTATTACTGTGCAGCTAAATTAATAAAAGATAAAATTCTACCACAAGAACATAGGGTAGTAAGGGAAAGGAAGTGGGAGAAATTGAATACCATCATGGAGGTATTGAACAGAGAAAACTATAAAGCAATTAAGAAAAAAAGTGTCACTGTTAGAAGAATATAGAAGAGGGAACAGATCAACAAAAATACTCAGAAAGACAGGTGTGATAAAAGCAATGCGCAGTGTTATAACGGCTCAGGATTTATCATGCAGTATCACAAATAATAAACTAAAATATCAGCACAGGCAGAAAAACTTATAAGATACACAGATAAATATAAAGGAAAAGCACAAAATAAGCAATTTTTGATGACCCAAAAAAGTTTTATAGAGAGTTGGAAAACAAGGTAAATATTCTATATGGTTATTGTTATTTTCTGTAATGATCTGCATCCGAAATCCCACTGTCTCCATATTTCTTGAACTTTCCCCTGCTTCATAATCATCCATTTCCACTTTGAGTTATCACCTTATATATATATATATATATATCCCTTCAAATCAGGTAATCCTAAACTACCTTGTTTTATTGAAAGAATAAATTTATCCCACTTAACTATTGCCCTCTTCCCCTTCCAGATAAACTCTTTCAACTCTTTATTAATTATTCTCCACAAATTCCCCTCTGGTTTATAAAAATAGGCCTGATCCATGTATAAAACTAGAGGGACTAAAACATTTTCACAGCTTGTATCTTACTATGTTGTTGTTGTGTCTTTTCGGCCTTTCCCGGTAAGGAACAGCTTCCAGTTTCTCAGTTTTTGTATTATTTTTTGTTTAGTATGTTCCCACATATCCCTAGCTGCTATAACAATGGCATTTTTAATCACAACTCCTAAAATCTTCACCTTATTATGTCTCCATAAATAAAGGTATTGCTGAAACAATTTGTGTGGGGGTACATAAATTATGGCTATAACCTTTATTTTATATTTATTAATTTTATATCCCCAAAAGATGTGAAACTGTCTCAGAATGTCCTATAATACTGAGATGTCCTTATCTGGATTTATCAGGTACAAAATAAGTTCCACAGTGGTAAGCAAAGCCTTTTACACAGCACACCTCATAAGCAAGGGCATAGCATCTAGGTCAAGGGATGTTATAATGTTATAACTCCACTGTACTAGACCCTCATCAGACCACTAAAAGAATATAATCCACCCTTTTTGCATGTACCTCACCAGACACCTGCAGCAGCTGGAGAGACCTCAGAGGTTTCTCATTAAGAAAATACAGAGACTCCAAGCCATGACCTTTGTGGACAGGCTGAAAGCCCTTTCACTTTAGTCTGTATCTTATAGGCTGCTGAGAGGTGACTTGTGCCTGGCTTATAGGGCAATCTCTGACCCTGCTCTAATGGAAATGCTGCACATCTGCAAGTTAAATAAGACAAGAGTCATTCACTCTAGGGATCTTAACCTAGCTTGTGACATTAACAGAACATGCTGGAGAGACAGCTATGTCTCCCAGAGACTGCTGCTTCTCTGGAATAGACTTCCTATTCACGTGAACAGAGTTCCTCAGTGACCCTACTCAAATGCAACCTAGATAATTGGATGGGAGACCTCAAATTCATCCCTGGGGTGGCACCCATGCCCCTTATGGACAGGGGTAGGCAGTGTTGATCACAGACCCACTCTGTTCATAAAGTCATTCTGCAAAATACCCAAAAAGAACAAATGGCGATACCTGGGATTGACATGGCTAGGCTTGTAAAGGCTCTAAAGCTGCTAGTCTAGTAACCACCTATGAACCTATAAAGCCAACTTTTCTTGATTACCATACCAATTGTATCCTTAAATTTCTGAGTCCATATTTTCTTTTTCTAATCACTCTAAATATAAACCAAATAACAAAGGGAAAAGAGGACACCCTTGCCTGATTCCTCTGTTCAGACACAACTTATCAGAAAGGAAAAAGGAACTCTCCCACTTTAATTCTTGCCTCAGATCCTTGATATATCTAATTATCATTATTATTGTATCAGGGAATGAAAACAATTCCATTGCTTTACTTATAAAATCCTAGCTTACTCTGTTGAAAGCTTTCTCTGCATCAAGACCCACCAACTAAGTGGTATTTTCTTATATTCTGCTTCACTCTGGATCTTCATTGTGCTATTGATATTGTCACATGTTTGCTTCCCCTCCACAAAACCACACTTATCCATATCTATCAATTTTGGCAACTCCTTTGCCATTCTTTTGGCTAGTATAGACACAGACACTTTATAATCATGGTTTAATGTTGAAATGTTCTATACGAAGCTGGGTATGATGGACCATTACTGTCTTTGGGTAATACAGCCACAACAGCTTTCTTCCAAAATGTTGGTGTTTTCCCTCCTTTTAAAATACTGTTAAACAAAATCTTTCATAGCTTTATAATTTTCTTTCCTCCTAACTTCCAAACTTCCACAGGAATACTATCTGTTCCAAGAGACCTTCCAGCAGATGGATTATGCATCATTGTTTTTATCACAGCTTGTCCTATCGTAACTATTAGTTGTTGAGCCTCGTCTACCTCTAATGTTGGAATAAATAAGTCTTCCATAAATATTTACATCTGTGCTTTTTCTGCATTTTCACATTCTTCTGCTTTATACAACTTTTCATAACATTTCAGAAATATCACTAATGCATGTATAGGATTTCTGGTTATTTTTCTTGTTACACAGTCCCTATGTTTGGCTATAACATTTTCTATTTTCTGTTGCCTAAATTGGTGTGCTAAACATTTTATGGACTGGTTATTATTAAAAATAGTTGTTTAACTTGAATCTTTCTAAAATCATGCATATTTTCTCTTTAGCACTGTAACTGCACCTCTTCTTGTTCTGTGAGAGTCCTCTTACTCTATAATATGTGTTCTAGTACTTCTTAGCCATATGTCTTTCTCTTTTATTTCTACAAATGAAAAAACACAGGTAACCTTGAGTCCTGAAGCCAATGAACCAGTTGGAAAACCTTTTTTCTAAACGCAGGTTTATTAGATTAAAATAACAGCGTTTTCATCACTATCCAGTAAGTAGCTTCATCAGAGATCAAACACAAATGCTAAAACACACACCTTTATATAAACAGGAAGTGAGACAAACACGTGTCACTTCTCATATTAAAAACTAAAGGTGTAGTAAATATGACCTATCCCTGTTCCAGGTTCATCGACAGTATCTTGACAAAATATCTCAAGTTTATTACAGGTTTATGCAAGGACTCTTGGTCCTTTTTGGAGAGCATTAATGATATCCCGTTTGAGGACAAATTCATCTTCCTCACCATAGACGTTGTAGATCTGTACACGTCTATACCACACCAAGAAGCGGTTGAATGGTTAGGTCTACTTTTAAACAAGTTCAATGCTCCGAGAACTGAGGTTGATCTTGTCACTGAATTATTAGATATTGTTCTTACTGCAAACTACTTTTCCTTTGGTGACGATTACTATCTCCAGAAACAAGGGGTAGCCATGGGCTCCCCCTGTGGTGCAAGTGTCGCCAATCTCTTTGTCGCATTTTGGGAGATGAAGCTCCTTAGGAATAACTTTGACCTTATGAAACATGTAAAGTTTTATACTAGATTCCTTGATGACATTTTTATTTTGTTTGAAGGGAATAGTGATGAAGCAGTCCAATTTGTTCACATACTTAATGAAACTACTCAGTTTTTGAAGTTTACCTTCAAATTTTCTACAACCCAAATTGACTATCTTGATGTTAAACTAACTAAAGACACCAAAGGTCATAGGTTCCTGTCTACTGTTTACAGGAAACCTACGTACTGCAACTCCCTCCTTCATTTCTCAAGCTTTCATCCCTTTAAGCAGAAATGGTCCATTGTTAAAGGTCAGCTAGTGAGGGCAGGGAGGATGTGCAGTACTTCCATTGACTTTCAGGCTGAATGTCATCTCCTGAAGGAAATGTTTCTTAACCGTGGGTATCCCGTTTCATTAATAGAAGAGTTAATTGAGGAAGTAGACATTAAAAGAACAGTAGGTGTTTACAAACCTATCCTAAACCAGGTCGAGACTAGCATAGGTTCTACTTCTAATAACATTTGCATTCCAATTTTGGGACTACACTCTAGTCCGAACTCTGACACAGTTGTTAATAGTAGTAAACCATTATTTGCTTTGAGTTTTGTTACTACTTACAATGTTAACTTTCATGCTATTTGGTCAATCATTTGTAAGAATTGGCACTTTATTTCTGAGAATACTTTTCTTTTTGATAAACTAGGTGCACAACCTTGTGTTGTTTATAAAAGGGGATGTAATCTGAAAGAATTACTCCAAAGGAAATTACCCCAAACTCAATTTAGTGCACAAAAAGGTAGGTCTATCTGTGGTCGTTGTAACTTGTGTAAGGTAGTTAAAATGGGCAACTCCTTTACAGTCAGAAATAGAAAATACTCGATCCATTACAAGTTAAACTGTGAATCTAAATCTATTATATACATAGCTTTATGCAACTGCTGTCCTGCTTTTTACATAGGGAAGATGGACCGTATGGCCCGCCAACGCTTCTACCAGCACTCCTATGCTATTAGAAAGAATCTCAAAGACAATGCATTAGCTAAACACATCAGCAATAATCCTGGACATAGCTTTTCATTTATGGGGATAGATCAAGTCCCTTTTTCCATTAGAGGGGGCCCATCCTCTCTGATTTTGGAGAACCGGGAACTTGAGTGGCAACTAAAGTTAGATGCCTTCAGGTTTCCCGGATTAAATGAAAACTGCAATATCTCAGCAGTTTTAAGACTTAGGAGTTATTTCAGATAGATATATTTTTTCATTTATTGTATGCCTTGTATTTCATATTTCATTTTTCATGCATTTTTTACACTTTTTATTTATATAGATGTTTTATTCTAAAGCACTTACACATCAGAAATCATGAGATTCCATTTTAAGGTTTAGCGATTAGCACATTGAAGCAATAACATTTTGCTGATGCCTCATTATTTTTATAATTGTTAATTGATTTTTTAAATCCGTTGTTTTTCATTATTTACTACACCTTTAGTTTTTAATATGAGAGGTGACACGTGTTTGTCTCACTTCCTGTTTATATAAAGGTGTGTGTTTTAGCATTTGTGTTTGATCTCTGATGAAGCTACTTACTGGATAGTGGCGAAAACGCTGTTATTTTAATCTAATAAACCTGCGTTTAGAAAAAAGGTTTTCCAACTGGTTCATTGGCTTCAGGACTCAAGGTTACCTGTATTTTTTCATTTGTGGCGTTTTTTCTCTTTTTTGGTACTAGTTTCTTTTATTTCTACCATATCTAAACTACATTTTCATTTTATCCTACTCACTAGCTATCACTTCTTAAGAAATTTCTATCTTTTCTAATAATTCTCAATTTCCACAACACATTCCTCAAATTGCTCTTCTTTTAACATCTAGGTGGGGGAGTGCCATTGTCTCATTTTGCTTCATTGCCTTGCACTTTATCTTAGTTTTATTTGTGAATGATCTGAACAAGTTATTGCATTGGTATTGAAGCTTTCAATCGAAAGCACATGTTCCTATGAAATATAATTCCTACCCAGTCTAGCCCAGTTATTGTACCTAGGGGAATGATATGCTAATTTTGTCCAAGTCCCTGCTACTTAATTCATGCCTTCTATAGCAAATATTTTCAGAAATGTTCTTTACTTATCTCTTGTTACTCTCCCAGATGTGATAAATAGTTTGTATTCTTTCAGAAAACATTAACATTTAATCCTAAAGAAAACAAAGAACTGGTTATCTTTAAATAAAATTAAATTCTAACATCTTTTGTTAAATGCATTAAAATATTCAGGCTGCTAGGGAGGCTCTCATCTTTTATTCTCTCACTATAATTTCCAACTTTATCTTTGACTTAACTACTTGCCATTGTACTTTTAAATGTTTGTACTTCCCTGTGTAAATAATGCTCAGAACACTCACAATTAATTAGTTGCACCTGCAGATAGCCCATCTCCCATGTAAAAGTTGTCAGCAATGAGGACAAAAATGGTAAAATTGATGCAGATGCATGAATGAATCTTTGTAAATTTCACTCTGCACAGAATGTACTGCTGCCTTCAGTTGCAGATATCTTGACTCCCACTAGAGGGAAAAAAAAACAAGCTAATATCTTTGCAGATACAAGGAACTTGGCATTTTTCATGGCTTTCATCATTTTGCCTTAGTTTTCAAGGTGACTTGCAAGCCAAGGACATTAATCTAGACATTCACCCCTGTAAAAATAAGAGAAATTATTTTAATGCTATATATAGTATACCAATGTACCTTTACATCCCACCCCCACCCAGACAGCCCAAACTCACAGTATAGTAACTTAATCTTGTTTTGTCCCAGTCTTTATTCCCTTGTCTTGCTGTAAATCACATATTTCTTAACAGCTAAAAAGTGCCTGTCTACTTTAATGTCTTTAACACATATAACAGTCACTGAAAATGATCCCCCATATTTACAGTACCCTGATACACACTATAAAATGCTTTATTATATAACATGTAGTTTACACTATGAAATGTTTTATACAAATATCAACAAGAACTTTTTTTTACTTATACGCATTTTTTTTCCTTATAATGACCTTCTAAACATTAATGACACAAATGGGGAATAGGAATATGCTTTACAGTCCATGCACACGTTTAAGTCTGCAAGTGTTCAGTGTTTCTAAGACATGTTTTCTTGCAAAAACATATTTCACAAATGTGACTGTGCTTTACAGTGTCCCATTATTCACTAATTTCAGTGTAGCTGATCTTCAACCTGTTAATCTTCATCTCCCAACACCAGATGCTGGTTCAAGTTCAAGGCACTCCTGATTCTTCTAGTCAACTCCTATGCTTTTTTCTGTCTTTCAAGCATTCTTCTTTGAAACTTTGGAAAAGTTTCACTGGCAAAGTCTTTATGTGAGTTTTATTGTCACAAGAACGAGAAGCAAAATATCCTTTTGTTTGCTGGCTCACTTTTTGTTGTATAAATGTTTTTATTTCATCCTTAGCTGGTTCTGCATCCAAAAATGTCTTTTATACTCCTAAAAATATTATGAAGAAAGCTGGATACAACAGTTTAAATTTCACACTTGCCTCTCAACATTCTCTGATTGCTGTTATAAATGTGCTTCTCTTCTGCCTGGTGTACAGGGAATACTCATTTTCCACAAACACTCTTGTCTCCAGTTTTTAATACTTTTCCCTTTTGCCACAGTTTTATCATGGTCAACTCTTTCTGCTAGTATGATTGCATCTTTACTAATACAGGTCTTGGCTACATTCCCATAGCCAGGTTTGGAGCAAGCATTCAATGTCTCCTTTCATTTAACACATCCTGCTGTAGAATATAAGTCCAGTTGCTTATTTGTGTCTTCACAAAATTATTACACTTTGTGCCTTCATTCATTCTAGTTACAATAGAAAATCTCAGTTTTTTTCTCTATGTGGTCTATCTTCTAACTCAACCATTTTTTTTTCAAGCAGCTGTTCTTGACAAACTTTCTACTCAGCCAGCCTTTTCTTAATTTCAGCCTCTGTTTTTTGCAGATTTATCAGTGCATCTAAATAGCTACTTAAAAGTTCTTCTATTTTTAGCCTTTTGTTATCTGAGTTAATATAGTCTTTCAATGCGTAATTTAATTTATTTTAATCACCTATCAGTATATTTGATTTATTTTCCCTCTAAATTACTGAAAATCATCTCTTGTACCAAAGCTAAAGTTTGAACTGCTTTTTGAACAGGGATTCTTCCTAGCCAATGTTTTCTTTTCACTTTTTCTGGGTGATATTCTTTCAGCTCTCTAAGTTTCTTCTTTGCTGGCATCCAGACAGTGTACTTATAAACCAATAACTGAATTTTCCCCAAAGTGTCAGTTTCACTGGCTGTTATTTCTCAGTTTCTGCTTCCACACTGGATGAGCTGGAATTAAACTGTTGATCAGTGTAGCCATCTTGAAAGTCTTCATGTGTAGATTATTACAGTCCCAAAAGTGAAATTTCCCAACTCTACTGCTGCCTACCACCCCAGTGCAGATATATGTCCCTTTTCAAAATTCTGAAGAAAATTTCAATCATCTAACTATTAGGCTATTTGTAAAATTATGACCAAACAAATAATATGGATTTAGTTTGACATGGAGTAGTATTATAGCTATATAGTTACTGATAGATGACATTGTCGCAACAAAGGAAAAATGCTTATTTATTAGTGTTATGTTTCCTAACATAAAGAGAGATATTGAAATTTTAAACCATTCAGACTGCTTATGTTATCTAGGTGCATATTTTATAGTGAAGTAATACAGTGCTTTTGCAACTACCTTTCAAGTAGGACTTTTATGGTTACAAGCCAAAGCGTATGTTCTGATTCTGGTACTACTTCTAGAGGAGTTCCACATGGCTCTGTTTTTGGCCATTACTATTTTCCATTTTTCTAATTTTTAATAATGAATTACCATGGAATCTTCCATGCATGAGATGAATTATGTACACATATAATACTGTTATTAACAGGCAAGCAAATCCCACCAACAACTAGGCATTTCCCCCCCAAAAAAAATCAGGAATTGATTTGTGCAAGCAAACTATCAAGACTCGAAAATCCATAACCACACTGTCTATATAACCCCAAAAGTACTTCATCTGCACAGTTTTTATACATAAAAGACTTTACATGCAATACTCCACAGCTTATCTATAACAATCCAGTGTTGGTTTATGATTGATTGTGCAACTGTTTGGTAAGCAAAAATGTATTTTGATTTATATATGTTTTACCTCTAAATTTCATTGTTTGTTGGAAGGAAGAGATAGCTTGTAGACAGGAAGATTTATTGTGATTTATATTTTGTTGTTTTACCTGTGATTTTCATTGTTATGTGTTAGAAAGGCATATATTGTAGACAGGCAAACTGTACCCATTCCAAGGAGCCTAGTCCAGTATAAATTCACACAGACTTTAGACAGGACAATTCAGACCTCATTTGAAACAATTCTGTGTTTGTTTATGATTCATTGTGCAACTGCTTAGTAAGAAGAGTTTTATTTTTATTTATATTTTATTTTACCACTGATTTCTGCTTTTATCATAAGGTGCAACTGTGAGTGATAATGAGCAGAAGCTATTGAATTCATCTGTGCAATGCAAAACATTTTAGTGTGAATGACAAAACTAATCCAGTAGGTTAGATCGATGGCATTATGAATTATTTCCCCATGTATAAAGTTAGCTAGGTATATATTTAATTTAATATTTAATTGCATGTCGTTTGTATGATTTTCTCATAGAAATTGATTTTGATTTCTTTGAATTCAGTGGTAACTGATTTTGATTAGTCTTTTCTTTTAGAATTCTTTCTTTGTAATTGAAAATTAATTCATTAAATGAGTATGCCATTAATGATTTGCTAAAGCACAAGTAACTTGAACAGTGTACTAAATATTATGAGTCTGCATGTCCTCCCCGCGGTCGAGTGAAATTAAAGACATGCAGGTAGGTGCATGCATGAATGGGTTCCCTTCTTTGAACGTTGGGTGTCGGGCTGGCAACTCAGCACCGTAAAAATCCACTGCCAATCATTAGCAGAACAGAGTTCCGCTGTGGCGATCCCTAACCAGAAAAAGCCGAAAGACGAAGATCTCATAACACTGGTGATCTTTGTTTCTCATGCCAAAAGATGGATGATTTTCTTACTGTTATTATTAGTAACTCTAGACTGTTGATGATTACACTATTGACACATTTGAAATTAAGGATACAAGTATTCATCTATCTGGGGATTTAGAGCATTGAAAAGAAAAGAAAAGAAAAAAAAACAAAAAGGTGCTCACAACAAACACCATGGAAGAAAAAGAAACTCATTAATGTTTATTGCTTGGTTATATGTTTTTTTCTTTTCTTTTCAATGCTCTGAATCCCCAGATAGATGAATACTTGTATCCTTAATTTCAAATGTGTCAATATTGTAATCATCAACAGTCTAGAATTACTAATAATAACAGTAAGAAAATACATCTTAGATCGGATACTTCTGTCTGACCACACCTTAGCAAACCAGGCAGGCTGCCTACCCAACCTACCTTATTAGAAATAAATCCCAACACTATAACCAAACCATCCTCAGAATAATTCACAACAAAAACAACTTCAAAGCCAAGGACCTAAACAATGAACTAAAACACTGTGACTGGTCCCCCTTAAACACCTACCCCTAGATGAGGCAGTAGACTACTTTAACTCAACCTTTCTCAAAATCCTAAACCGGCATGCACCATAAGAGTTAAAACTAACTATCCCCTTGGCTAACAAAAGAAACCAAAACCATAATGAAGGATAGAGATAGAGCCTGGGCTTAATTTCATAAACTTAAAACACCACAAAACAAATCTTCTTAGCACTCCGGAACAAGACCAAAAAACGTATAAAACTCGATAAAACCAATTACTATAAAACCTTGCAAGACAAACACGCACACAACCCTCAGAAATTCTGAGCCTCAATAAATAGATTACTGCACCTAGGTAAAACCAGCACTCCCATACCCATAGTACCAACCGACAAGAAGGACATCCCCACCCAGTTCAACAAATTCTTCACCAAAATAGTCCTAGCGTTATCCAACACCCTAAATAGCACCACCAATGCCACTCCTTCACCAACCCCTGCTACTCCTATTACACAACAACCTCCCCCCCAGCTTCTCCTTCTCCCCAGCACCCACACAACTCATTACTAAACTCCTCAAGAAATTGAAACTTACCACACTGGCTGCTGATAAAATTCCCGCTGATTTCCTTCAACTATCGGCTGATGCCATATCTTACCCCGTGTCTATCCTCATTAACAGATCCATATCTGAATCTAAAGTACCTAACCTCTGGAAAATATCTCATATTATTCTACTCCACAAAGGTGGAAACTCCCTTGAGCTCACCAACTACCGGCCAATTGCAATTTTATCACCCCTATCAAAAATACTTGAAAGAGTAGTACATACACAATTGATGCAATACCTTCTAGAAAATAACCTTATATAGGCATCACAACATGGGTTTTGTCCATCCCATAGTACCACAACAGCCCTATTATCATATACCAACATAATCAAAACCCACAGAAACAACGGACTTTTTGTATCCTCTGTTTTCTTAGACTTATCCAAAGCCTTTGACATGGTCAACCACAGTATACTTCTCTAAACTCTATCTACCCTCAACCTAAACTCCCTCACTATATCATGGTTGAGCAGCTACTTATCAAGCCGACAGCAGGCAGTTCTATGGCAGGACCAACTATCCTCCCTTCTACTTGTATCTATTGGAGTCCCTCAAGGCTCCATTCTTGGTCCCTTACTATTCTCCATATTTACAAACCAGATAACTGGTTCCTCTCCTTCTGCCTCTATAGTGCAATATGCTGACAACACTACTATCATTTGTGCTGCCCCTACCCTAAGCAAGCTACAAACAATAACATAACACAACTTCACTCTGGCTGAAGCATGGTTTTCTACCATAAAACTCTTACTCAATCCCAAAAAAGCAAAACTAATTCTCTTCAGCCCAGGTAGATCCCCTGCACTCAGTAATGACTTCCTCATTAACTCCAGGGACAATACCTCAATCAATCCAACAGCACACACTAAATTCCTAGGAGTAGTAATCAATAACAAACTCAAATTTGATATACACATAGCCCAAACAATCAAAAAGGTTCACAAAAAGCAAGGTCTCTTGTATAGGAATAAGCGATTCATGACCAATTATACCAAAGCCACTATTGCCAGAACCCACCTATTATCCACCCGAATGTATGCCTCCCCAATCCTGACTAATCTTCACCACAGCAAACAAAGCAAAATGGCATCTTGCTACAACAAGATTGCCAAATTTGCCACAGGTGGCTCTAATAGACCCCACCACTTCTTTCCCTCAAACAGCTCAACTGGTGTGAGCTGCCTCAATTACTTCTTACCACTCAACTCTCCACAGCTCACAAACTATATTACCTCCCAAATAAACCCCCCATTTTACAAGACCTAATACAACCCTACACCACCACCCGAGCGTTAAGATCAACAGACCAAAATCACATAAATGTCATCTGACATAAGAATGAGGCTGGCAAATCTCTTTCCATAGCAAAAGTCTGTAACTCACTTCCAAAACACATAACTTCTACAAGTTCTGCTCCACAATTTAAAAAACTAGTCAAAACCCACTACTTTAACAACTGGCTATGCCCATGTGACTCCCAAGGCTAAACCATTACACTTGCAGTGATACAATGATTCTACCAAGGATCACCTAATAGTGCCTAACCTCTGTATATTAATTCTTAACTAACAATGTTCTATTCTGTTGGTATCTACTTATACATCTCTGAAGACAGTTAAACATATTCCTACATATAACTGGTATACCTCTAGACTACAATGATTGTATCTATTCATATATCTGTGAAGAAATGTAAAATATGTTCTTGTATAATATTGCATGCATTTAGAAAAAAAAGTGTTGTAATTCATAAAATGTTATTTCTTAGATTGTTTTTTAAGTGGGTCTTTTCTCCCCCGGGCCTCCGCTGAAAGTGGACCTGTGTCCAGTCAGACTTTCCTGGTTAACAAATGTAAAATAAAATAAAAATAAAAATAACATAAAATAAAATAAAATAAATAAAAAAAAATATGTAACACACCGATTACAGTGAATGATCATGCTGTTCATTCAGAAATATTCAGTTTACAGAAAAAGGCATCATTTATCCAAATGAGAAACTAGAAAACAGAGGCAAGGGGCAGGCAAAAAGCAAGAAATCAAAACTGAAGAAAGACACTGATAATCTCCAAACTCTGGACCCTACCCAGTTTGGGTATGTAAATGGCAGATCATGTCTCCTAAACCTGACTGACTTCTTTGAAGCAGTCACCAAAGCCATAGATGAGGGTAAGGTGGTTCACACAGCCTATCTAGATCTTGTCAAGGCTTTCAACACCATCCCCCACTCCGGAATTATAGATAAACTCACTAAACTAGGTATAAATCCCTATGTCACAAGATGGGTTGCCAACTGGCCCATGGACAGAACCCACACTGTGAAAGTAGCAGACTCCAAATCTGACTTCAGACCAGTGACAAGTGGAGTACCACAGGGTTCAGTCCTGGGTCCTCTCCTGTTTGGTATCTACTTCTCTGAAGTACAGGCTAACACAGAGGGTCTTTGGCTAATGAAGTTTGCAGATGACTGCAAACTAGGAGCCATAATCAAAACTCCTAACGATGTGGACATACTACAAAAGGGCCTCACTGAGACAGATGCCTGGTGTCAAAGCCATGGCCTGAAGCTCAATGCCAAAAAGTGTATTGTCATCCCCTTTAGTAAAAACTCTGTACCTATGAACTACCACATAAGTGGTAGTCTACTTAATGCCGAAAGTGTGATAAGAGACCTAGGGACACAGGTGGACAGTAGTCTCTCCTTTGATAATCACATCACCACAGTGGTCAGGAAATCCTTCTACGTGGCTCACCTCATCACAAAAGGTTTCTCATCCAGGAAAAAAGAGGTCATTGTTCCCCTCTACTCATCAATAATTACACCCATTATAGAGTACAATGCCCCTTTTGGTATGTACCTCACAAGACATCTACAACAACTGGAAAGGCCACAGAAATACCTCACAAAGAGGATTACTGGCCTCGAACAGATGCCCTACGCAGACCATCTCAAAAAACTCCAGCTTTACTCCGTCGCATATCGCCTAGTCAGAGGCGATCTCTGCCTAATATACAAAGCTATGCCAAACCCAGAGCTGTTGGACATGCTCCACTTAAAGAAATCCCAATCCATCCGAGCTACATGCTCTAGGCACCTAAACCTTGTCACCACAATAAACAGAACATGCTGGAGGGATAGATTCCTGTCCCAGAGACTTCCCATACTCTGGAACAGACTACCTATCTATGTCAAACAGAGCTCCTCATTAGCACTCTTTAAGAAAAATCTTGATGATTGGATGGGAAATAGGAAATTCACCCCAGGGATCACTATGTGATGAATGTGGTGTGGTGCAAGTGTTTACCTTCTCCTCTTGACTGTCAAGTTCAGTCTTGATTGGAGAGAGCTTTACCTCCAGTTTGGCTAGATAAGTGCATCTCTCACAGGTTGTAGTGTTGGGTGGTAGGAGGAGAGAGATGTCTGTGTACATGAGGCAATTTCTATATTGCCCCAAGATGCCCGGATTCATCAGATAGACAGGAGAGAACACTGGGAGCTGACCCTTGGGCATGCCTGAATAAAAAAACTATTTTTCTCTAGATAAGTGAGGAAAGTGAGTACAAGAGCTGCTTTTCTCTAAGCAAGTGAGGAAAATAAGTACCAAAACTCTTTTCCCTCTAGGTAATGAGGAAGGTTGAGTGCTGTAGTAATTAGTAGGTTATTTAGTGCTTACAAGTTCTGAAAAAGTGCTGATCACGAATAGGCAAATTCAAGTGCTAAAACTAAGAATCTGTATCTGGACTAAACTAGTTACAGGAAAGGGGGGAAACAAGTGCAAATGCGGTCTTTTAAATCAGAAAGTTGAAAGAGATGGAAAAACTGCCCAAACGGCCAATAACTACAATTTCTGGGCCAGAACCACTCCTTATATGGTAGATAGGTTACCTAGTGCTTACCACTCTCACTGATAAGCTAGAAGGCTTCCCTCCAACACAGAAAGCTTGGGGGGGGGGCTCAGAAGCTTACATACAGTCCTGGATACAGCAAATCTGAATCTGGACTACACTAGTTCATAGGTTCATAGGTTCATACTAGGCTATCTGCCCTAGGGCATTTATAAGCCTAGCCAGAGTGTGTATGGCTTTCGCCACCCATTTTAAATTAATTTTGCTATGCCCTTTTTCGAGGTTAGTATACTGTGCCTCTGTCTAACAGTGACACAGAAGTGATACCCGGGGTAAACCTACGATCTCCCATCCACTCATCAAGATTCCTCTTGAAGAGAGTCAATTAGGGACTCTGCCTAACCTGGACTGGGATTTTATTCCAGAGTGAAGGGAGCCAATGGGTTATGAATCTGTCCCTCCAGCATGTCCTATTTATTTCAGTGCTGAGGTTTAAGTCCCTCAAGCACGTAGCTCGATGGGATTTGGATTTTCTGAGGTGCAGCATGTCCATTAATTCCGGGTTGGACATGGCTTTAAACGTCAGGCACAGATCGCCTCTGAGCAGGCGGTATGCCACTGAGTACAGCTGGAGTTTCTTTAACCGGGCAGCATACGGCATCTGTTTGAGCCCCTTGATCCTCTTGGTGAGGTACTTTTGGGGTCTTTCCAGTTGCTGCAGGTGTCTGGTAAGGTACATCCCAAAAGGGGCATTGTAGTCAATTATGGGCCTGATGAGGGATGAGTAAAGAGGCACGATGACCTCCCCTGATCTAGATGTGAATCCCTTCATGATTAGGTGGGCTATATAAAATGTTTTTCTAACCACTTTGGCCATGTGGTTGTCAAATGAGAGATTGCTATCAACTTGGGTCCCCAGGTCCCTAATTACTTCTGTACTTAATGGATTACCACCTATGTGGTAATTTGTGGGCACTTTGTTTTTGCCAAAGGGGATGACTATACACTTTTTGGCATTTAGCTTGAGGCCATGGCTCTGGCACCAGTTGTCTGTTTCTATGAGGCCCTTTTGGAGGATGCTTGTGTCGGCTGGAGAGTCTATTATGGTGCCCAATTTGCAGTTGTCTGCGAACCTGGTCAGCCACAGTCCTTCCATGTTGGCCTGTACCTCCAAGAAATATATACCGAACAAGAGAGGTCCCAAGATTGAGCCATGTGGGACGCCACTTGTAACTGGTTTGGAGTCTGACATGGCTCCAGCTATTCTAACCATGTGGGTTCTGTCTTTGAGCCAGTTTGCAACCCATCTAGTGACATAGGGGTTTATATTTAAGCTGGTGAGCTTATCTATAATGCCCGAGTGGGGTATTGTATTGAAGGCTTTTGCGAGGTCCAGGTAGGCTGTGTGGACCACCTTCCCCTTGTCAATGGCCTTGGTGACTGTTTCAAAGAAATCGACCAGGTTTAAAAGGCAGGATCTGCCCTTAACAAAGCCGAACTGGGTAGGATCCAATGTCTATAGGTCCCCAATATCTTTATTTATAAGGTCCATGATGATCCTTTCCATAGCTTTGCAGACCAAGCTAGTGAGACTTATGGGGCGATAGTTGCCAGGATCCATTGAGGCACCACCTTTGTGGAGAGGGACCACTGTTGCTGTACGCCACTCTTTGGGTACATATCCTGTAGTAAGGCTGAGATTGAACAGTAGTTTTATGTTTGGGTTTAGCTCTTCTTGGAGTTCATGTAGGACACAGCCCGGGACACCGTCTGGTCCCATTGATGCTGTGTTTCTTGCTTTGGATGGGGCAGCTCTTACCTGAGCATCTGAGATGTCAGGGGGGCAGCACTCTGCTGGGATAGATATTAGCCCTTTTGGTGGGAGAAGTTTGCGCTGAACCTGTCAGCTAGGATGTTGGCAATGTCTGTGGGTTCGGTGTATTTTTTGTCGTTTTGGACTAATTCTGAGTATATCTGGGAATTCTCACCCAGGTTCCTAACATAACTAAAGAAAGCCTTGTGATTATCCTTAGTGTCCTGTGCAATTTTTCTCTCGAAGCTGGCCTTAGATGATTTTATGAGTGCCCGTAGTTTTTTGCTAATACTGATCAGAGATGCCTTCCCTTTTTGGGATTTTGCTCTGTCATGTAGTAGCTTCCTCCTTCTATTATATAGTTTGTTTATGGCTGGGGTCCACCAGACAGGACGTCTGCCTTTGGAGGATTGGGTCTTGGTTATATTTGGGATTGCATGATCCATGCATTCCTGAAGGTGTTCATAGAATGCGTTTATAAAGGATTTTGTGGTCTGGGCCATATTATCCACAGGCCCGGGGGCTTTGAAGGATTCCACCTCAGTTTTGAGGAGTGTGAAATTTGCTTTAGAGAAGTTTTTCACTGTGGTTTTCTGGGCATGGGGTGGGGTCGGGATGTGAATATCCAGTGAGATTAGTTTATGGTCTGATCTTACCAGTGAGGGAAACACTTCTGTTCTGGAGCATAGAGTCCCCATGTTGGTGATGATCAGGTCCAATATGTTTTCCCCTCTTGTGGGAGTGGTAACAAGTTGTTCCATAGCATTTCAGTTTATAAATTCTAGGAACCTTTGGGCTAGGGTGTTGGAGCTAGAGTAATGCTCCCAGTCTATGGTTGGGTAGTTGAAGTCACCCAATATAATGGTGTTTGGAGAGACTTTCATATTTTCCAGTGTTCTCAGGAAGGCCGAGTGGGGTTCCTGGGTTTGGGAGGGTGGTCTGTAGCAGGCTATAAACTAGAAGGCAGTTTTACCCACTGTTAGTTGCACATGGATAGTTTCTGATGCTTTGTGCCGTGCCACCAACCTGGAGGTGTGGGTATCTTTGATGAATATTGATACTCCCCCTCCTTTTGTGGTTCGGTCCAAGTTTTGGGGCCGAAAAGCATGGTATGAGGTATAACCTGGTAGTGCTGGGGTGCTCTCGAGAGCCTTGAACCAGGTTTCTGTTACTGCACAGTTATCGATGTTCTCCATGCTAAGGAGAGTTTCGAGTGCGTGCATCTTGAGGTTTAGACTTCTGGCGTTGAGTAGCATTACTCTTAGTTTCTTATCCCTTGTGATACCTATGGAGTTGGGTTTGTCTTTTGAGCCTTGCCTAAAAAAGGCACTATGGGGGTAGCAAGAGCCTTTGCCAATATCCGAGGAAAGGTTTTTATTTTTTTTTAATTTATATATATATATATATATATATATATATATATATATATATATATATACAGAAAGTAGCTAAAACAGCAGTAAAAACAATTCAAATGCAGTGCAAGCTAGCACACTTGAGTATGTAGCAATGTTAGGCCAAACAGTTTAAAAAATGCAATTAAATTAAAAATGACTAAAAACAAGTGCAGAAGGAATCTATTAGGTAGAATGAGGTAAAGAGATGGGACTGGGGGAATGTCCCAGATCAAATCTACAGTGGGGTCGGGCAACTGCAAAAGCCTCCAAATTTAAACAACAAGACAGAAATAGGGAGGGTGGGTATGGGAAAACCAACACCTTCAGCAGAGATCTGAAAAACTATACAGTGAAGCAAAAATAACAGTGCACAACTCTGAACTCAGCCAGCAATGATATAAAATTAGTCAAACAACAATTACCAGTACACAAATCTGAAGTGCCAGAAAAATATACTCAGCTCTGTATATCTCCAGATAGTTTGAAGAGTACTCAGGATCTAGGCACACAAGGTAAAGAGGATATATTTCCCTAAGAACAAGATACATGATTAAGAAAAGAGACAAAAAAATATATGAAACAGAAAAGAGATTGAACTATAATTTTAAAAACTGAAATAAACAAGCTGAATAGACAAATTAAGGATAGTGTGAGACAAGATCAGCCATTTTACAGATATACAAGATTTGGTAGGAGTAAAGACATACAAATTGATAAACTGCATGTTGATTATATTTTCTTCTCAAACACAACAGATTATGGATATACTTATAAAATATTATGCAAAATAGTTTGGCTCCATGAAAGGGGTGATAATTTGGGTCTATATTATAACATCGAACTTTATAAAGTTCGAATGTTATAATATTAAACCAGTTTTGTCGAACGCTGAAAACAGCGAAGGTGCAGGACACCAAATTGTTTCCCGGGGAAAGAATTCAGTGGGCTGTTGCTGTGGCTTCGATGTTTTCAGCGTTTGATATGTTGGAATGTTACGGGTCGGATTCAGCTAAGTGTGCGATTGTGTGTAGGTTAGGGTTTGGGGGTGGGTTAGGTGAGTTAGGGTTAGGGAGCGGGTCAGGTAAGTGTGCGGTTGTGTGGATGTTAGGGTTAGGGCACAGGTCAGGTAAGTGTGCGATTGTGTGTAGGTTAGGGTTAGGGGGCAGGTTAGGTGAGCTAGGGTTAGGGCCTGGGTGAGGTGAGTGCGCGATAGTGATGGACCTTTGGGTTAAGGTTGGGTTAAGGTAAGTGGATAGCTAGTAGTGTATGTAGAGTTTAGTTTAGGTGTAGAATTTTAAGTGTATGTGTGTGGATTGCTGTTTTTTGTGTGTGTTTGTGTTGTGTGTATGTTTCTCGGAATAGTGATTTTTTTCCCTGGGAAAAAAATTGCTATTCTGACTGTTCGATGTTCACGGATTTCGGTGTTTAGGGTTTAATATTATAACATTCGATGTTTACGAACTTCAATGTTATAATATAGACCCAATAAATTGTGCTAGTAACATCCAGGCAACTTCAGATACTGAAATTAAATTAGATTGTATTGAAAATGAACTACTCAAACTGGACCTAAACAAACCACAGGGTGGAGACATAATTAGTAATAATGACTTAAAAGGGGAATATGACAAATCCATACAGACGCATACGTTTACTTTCTTGTTGTGGAAAAATAATGGAGAAGGTTATTTTGGATACATTGTTGAGAGACTTTGAAAGGTTGGGATTTGAAACCATATATCTGCATGCTGCGCATGTTGAAAATAAATCTATAACCACCTGTAACATGTTGCTCTATAACAATATAATAACAGCAATAATTGAAAAATTGTGCTGTGCTGTAATTTGTGTAGACTTAACTTCACCAATTGATAGCGTCATACATCAAACATGAATTAATAAATTAGAACCACTAGGTACTGGCAAGTATCATATAGCAACTGGACAGGTGAGATTCTCTGCTATGGTTATGGTGTCCTACAGAGCTCTGTCCTAGTCCTATACTTTCAGATCTAACTTTTTTTTATCTGGAGCATTTTACAGTCTATGTGCAGTTGACTTGAAAATGGATAAATTAATTGCATGTGTTACAGACAGAGCATGTCTACAAAAGATATTGACAAAGTTGATCATTTGGGAACAGGGAAATAATACACTGATAACTACATCAAAAGCTAACCATAAGATATTTTGGAAACATAAACTAAAAGGAGGAGAACACATAGAAGGGATTAGGCCTGGCAGATTGCCTGAAGGGATTAGGCCAGGTGGAGTGCCTGAAGAAGTGTGGATGAATATTCCTGATGTTGTCTAAGAGGTGGCAACAAAAAGATTCAAAATAGAAAGAAGATTAAGAAAGAAACCAAAGATAAGGAAAATGTCAAATTGAATCTAGATAGCAGGAAAAGATAATCCCCCGGATTCATGAAGCTCGGCGCAAGTCCGGCGTAAGGCTTGCGCTGGCCGTGCGGCATAGATGTGGAGTAGACATGCCATATGCATATTAGTGAAGGTGTGCAGCCGCCAAGCCACGTGCATAGGAAATGTGCGTGAGTGCAAGGAGTGTATCGAAGTTGCGCAGGGAGGCGTGTCAATGTCGGCTTTCAAGGAGCAACCTAAACTGCTGAATATTATATTCCGCCAGCAATAGTAATCGTACCTATCAGTGTCCGTGGTGACTGAAACGTATGCAAGTCCCTGCGAACAGAAAATGAAGACTCAAACACAAATGCACGGTAGGGAATAACGGGTCCCTACCCATGAACAAATGAGAGGAAAACCGTGTGCCTGTAGTCCAACGTAGTGTTGATAGCTATATCATGTGGAAGTGAAACGTATCAGATGTTAGCGCGCCACCAGTAGGTATGTCCAGTCCAACGGAGAGGGTCACCAGCCGACCCATAATTTGAGGGAGGGAACATAGCTGTGCAGATGTGTCCATAACAAAATACACGAGGAGAAATGTAGATATAGGTAGTGACCGTATGTCTGAATCATATCCCACAAGCCATGTAATAGTCACATACAAAAGGTATGCCCGTATTTCACATACCAAATGTGATAGGAAATAGCATACGCATGTAAACAAAACAGAAGGAGCATATAAACGAGCCATAACAATACGGACACATGTAGGCCGAAAGGAACAGTATGATCCGTACCATCAACCAAGATTACCACCTGTCCCACTTTGTGAGCGACAGTCCCTCTGTGGGCAGATGTGTCCTGACACAAACATGTAAAACTGGCAAATGTCCAGAGAATATAGGACATAATTCCTCCGTAGACGTCATGCAATAGTTGCATTAAACATATTTCACTGGATGTATAATACATAAATGTCATAACAAACAGAATAAGATACCGAAATGCTACAAGAATAAGCTTAGATATAGGCAAGAATTGTAAGTTCTATCTGCCGAACTGACCGTGGGTATGTGTCGGCCTGTAAAATATGCTGTGTTCACCGCAACTGTCACAGTAGGGTTGCCACCCTTACAAATGGCCAAAGTGGGACATGTTTGGTACAGACATCAGACTGTACAGGCTGACACATACCCACGGCCAGTACAAAGGACAGAACATAACTATTTTGCCTACAGAAAAGCGTATTCCTGTAGCATTTTAGCTGCTTATTCTGTTTCTCATAACAGTCAGGTATTTCAGATACAGAATTAACTGTTTAATGCAACTATCACATAAAATATAAGAAATATGTTTGTCCTAAAATCTCAGGACATTTGCCATGTTGACAATTACATGATAGGACAGAACTGCCCAAAGAGGGACTGTCCCTCGCAAAGTGGGACAGGTGGTAACCCTATGTCACACTGTGGCCAATTGAAAAGGTGGAAACACAACCGTTGACTGTGGGGGAGGCAATGTCCACAACAGTCGGACATGTGTAAGGAATAGCTTGGACATAGGAAAAGGTGCAATCCTACCAATGAGTAGAACAGACTGGCAAAATCCGGAAGTCAGCTGTATAATCCGAACGTGTATGTGACACAGTCGAATGGGTAGTACGGGGATACACCAACCAAGTAATGAAAGTGAAGTAAGGGCGTGTACCTATGTGCGTGAGGTATAGCATGTGGAAAGCAAACATGGCAGGGTAGTCCACACAACCATAAAGGTACCCAACACATGTAGGGTAGTCAATGTGTAACTCTGGCCATGCCATGGGCCAACAACCAAAGTAGTGCTCTATGGGGTGTGAGTAATTTGTGTGTGAGGGGTGTGTGTTTAATGGTAAATTCCTCAAAGGCGATACTTGTGTCATATGCAGAAAAGGTGAACCGGAGGTGTATGAGGGGACAGCGGGTGAAGTGGAAAGAAACACAACCTCATGTAGAAACAGCTGCAAGACAAGCAGACAGGCCATAGTGTAGAACACAATCCCACAAACATATGAATATGGAAATATGAGAGACAAATGTATAGATACGGCACCATCACATACCCACAGATGGGTCCTGATGGAACTGGCCATAACAAACGCAACACACCTGGATGCATAATAGCCTACCCAGCATACCCTCCACAACACACAACCTGCCACCATACCAGAATGTTCACCAAATCCAGCCATACCTGGTCCACTGGTTTGTTGCAGAAACAGCTACACACAGTGACCCCCTATGCATATGTAGTAGGTATTGTCACCCTAGGCAGTGTCAGGAATGCAAAAAATCAAGACATAGCAAATGTCCTGAGAGTTTATTTCCCAATTTACCTTAATAGTCGCATAAAACAGTTATTTTATATATGAATCCTCAATATGTTATGTGAAGTAACATAAGCAATTCAAATGTTACTAGAATAAGCTATTATATGTACAAAAAAGGTTAAAGTTCAGTACTATGCACGGCTGTAGGTATGTTTTGTCCTGGAAAATCTGACATCTCTACAGAACATGTCCCACTTTGGGCAGTCGAAAAGGTGGCAACCCTAAGAATGACCACAGGTTCACACCATAGTGTTGGTGTGTGCCTCCAATCTGCACCAGTGTGGTAAATAGCTGAGGATTGACGTCACTAAATAATGAGAAATATCCTGAGTATAAGACTCCGCAACCTGCAGAAAAGTCATGCTAAAATGTGTCCCTAATTGTCCCCCGATCATGTAGGTTTCGCACAGGTTCGGTGCTCTAAGAGGTTGAGAGGTATGGTCCGTACATATTTACAGGAACAGCCCTTCACACTTGTGTAATGTACAACCGCATACTTGTAGTCACTTCATGTCCAAAAATAATAATCCCTGTATGACTGTAATAGTCAAATGTGAATGGGAACACCCCTCACCGTGGAGTATGGACTGTAACAACCGCACCCATAATATGTATTGCCAACAGAATAAGCTGCTGACAGGTGCCCAAACACCTGTGTCTATAAACGCAGGTAAAACTTCAAAATAGGGAGATAATCCCTGTCCATATGCTTCGTCTGACATTTGACCTTGGCCAGCGAAGTTCCGTTCACCAGGTGGACAAGCCTAAACCCAAATCACTACATGAACACCCTGACAATCAAAGACCTGTATGTGGCTGGACTATATGCCTTGGTGTTCTGCATATCCTCGGAGTGATTAACAATGCAGCCAGAGTCCACAGCAGTAGGCAATAGGGAATGTGTAATATGTAGTACCGCCTTTTTCCCTGCAGGAGAATGGATGCCTGTGTCGTAGGTGAAGCGGTGAGGCGTATGTTGATGTAGCTAAGTACTATGGGTATGCATATTAATGAAGGAGAACACCAATAGAATAGTGGTTCCGGTGTCCGGCCAATGTGAATGCAGTCCCGGCTGACCTACGACCACTGCACATATAACTTGAAAGTGTAATGAAAGCATTCGTGCAGTACACACATTTAAATATGTAAAGATGAATGTGTGTTTCGCAGTAGTCCGTAAACTGGAAAACAGATATGTAACTGTTACGGTAAGAATTATGAAAATTTACGGAAGCACAATTATCTATGAAACATATGTAACCCACAATAAGGATATGCAAGTGCGCCTGCGCGTGTGTAATCCGCTCACAGAATAGAAAATGAATGGTGTTTTCCCCACGTTCTATGTACATGGCTCATACCTGTTAAACCCGTAAAGTATGAAACCAGACAAAGCCACGACAATAACTGGTACAAATAGGGACAATCCCCAGATATTGCCCTAACAAACATAGAAAGTGGATAGAATAACAGGTGTGTCACTAGCATGGATTCTCTGAAGGGTATGAAGTCGTAACCTGAAATGTTTGTCATTATTTACCAATGTCAGTCTTTAATGATATGCCACTAACTTGCCAGATAGACACAAGGTTATGAAAAATGGACCACAAATAGGGACAATCCCCAGATATTGCCTAACAAACATAGAAAGTGGATAGAATAACAGGTGTGTCACTAGCATGGATTCTCTGAAGGGTATGAAGTCGTAACTTGAAATGCTTGTCATTATTTACCAACATCAGTCTTTAATGATATGCCACTAACTTGCCAGATAGACACAAGGTTATGAAAAACAGAGCAAAGATAAGAGGCAAACAGCTGTACATGCAGCGGAAATCTGTACAGTTGAAAGGTATGATATGGAGATATATATACACATATATTAACAGACATAATCCAAAGCAAATTATGAGATAAGGAATGTACAGACATATGTATATATGTACAGATATATATATCTATACCCACACAATACATGAATAGATATATACACAACAAACATATGTCCCTATACATATAACACATGTACATAAATAGGTCACGGTATAGCTAATATGGATAGAAAGACAGACATGCATGAAAGGAGAATACACTGATGGTTTCAAAACCATTTCCCGGAAAGTACCAGTGTGACAGGGCCTGCAAGTTCTACACGTTAAACATGAATATAGGTGTCCTTTGCAGGACCCCAAAAATTGATCTGTACGAAGTGCAAACCGTCATTGATGCGAAAGACATCACAGCTGCAACTACGATATAGCTGTACATGCAACAGTAGCAGGTGCAAGGGTAATAACACATGGGTCAATTGAATGTATGACGTACAAGCTGATATCCACAGAGTGGGGAGTGCTCGGAAGTGTCCTCACACTTTATTATCGCTCACATTAAACATGTCTAATGGGTACTGAGGAGGTGTGTCAGGTATGGGAATCATGGGTATGCAGAATTGGGCCAAGGTGTTGGTTGGCACAGATCTATTAGGTACGCCCCATGGGAGTGATCAATATACCTATGTGGGTATAGCACACGCCTATATTCACCAAAAAGGTGCAACCCATCCACTGGATATTGTGTAAACCATTGGGGGAAGACGTAGGGACCTATATCAGTGTCATGTAGGCGATTATCATGGATGGACATGCATACGACCAAGATGGTAACCATACCTGCCAGAATGTCAGAATAAGACAGCTGGACTAAGGCATAGTACACGACAGACAAATAGGGACTATATTAAATATACCTCAGACAAAGTCAGACCATTGATAGAATAATTGCATAGTCGGGAATACGAATGTTATGAGAGTTAGTAATCATGAAATAGAAATGTCAGTCATGATTACCTAACCGCACAGTCCGTCATGGCTTGCCAGCAATCTATCAGAAAGGCACATTATCATGACAAATGCAACAGAATCATAGGTCAAACCCCAGGGCGTATACCCATAATGTGTACAGGTGAGAGGTATGAAGTTAACCCGTCCTAATGAAATGTACAGAACTAGTGATAATAGGTGGACAGGTGAGAAGAAAGACGTCAGGACAAATGACAAAACATGTTCAAGTCATAAGCATGTTTGTCCACAAATGTGAATTACAACGTATGGCCTGTGAAAGTCAATGTGGAAGGTTAATAGACTCAAACAACATGTGTCCCTCAGGGTGTCATGCAGTGTCACCGATACAGTGTCCATTCCACCATACTCGTACGTGAGCTCTGCCACTGACAGAAAGCGCAAATACCGGCCTACACGTAAGGTACATGATGGAATAAGTAGTGTGGATAAGCACCTGTTGGCCTGTGTGAGGAATATAAACCAGTGGGTGGGTGTGTCCTGCAATAGGAATGTAATGGTAACAGGCCTGTGATGGTGCCATGTATTGTGTGTATTGGCGTAACTGTACGAATGTGCAGATTTATGCCTCATATGTGTGGTGTGTTCCTCTCACAATCTGTACCTGTCTGCCAAATACCTGAGAACTGATGTCATTAAATAATGATAAACATATGTGTTTAAGACCCCAAATCCCTCAGAAAGGTCATACTAATGCAAAACCTATAATACTGCCAACTATCTACGTTTGTAAGAGCAATATGTAGAATCTGCCCCTATCTGTCCCCCCATCATGTCAGGCTTTGTACAGATGTTTTGCACTAGGAGGTTGATAGGTATGATCAGAAACAGATACATGTCTGAGGAAACAGCATTATCGACTGCAAGATAATGCCGAAGGTATGAAAAGCACTGCAGTAGGAAGTTCATCCGCAGGTATGTGCTGACATGTCAAATGACACAGCAGTCTACAGAAAGTACCTATAGGGTGTCACCTTTACCAATGATGACAGTGGGACATACCCACAGCCATGCATACACCACAAATAGACATAGCACACAGCAAAGCCTAGGCCATGATACATGATGCCTTTGGAGTTTATGGATTGAGTGAGAGTACAGCAAGGAAAGATGACTGCCAGGCTATTTAGCAAACACCCGCAGGGGCGTGCAAGGCCGCCCGTAACACAAACATTGCACGGACAATGTTGGGATTTGCAACATACCCCATTTGTATGTGTAAGCTATGCAAACTACGCAATACATGAAACAGTAAGCTGTCCGTGCAAGAGCAGAGTTATGTGCAGAAATGTACCCGAATGTTATGCGACCAACATTTTGAACATTGCTAAATGGAGCAGTGACAGCTGCAAATACAGTATGAATACAGTCGAAAAAGCATGCCAATGTCCAAGTCCAAGGCCAGTGGCGGCTTTGTCCATTGGATATCAATGAACCAGTAGTTGTCCTCCCCCAATCCCTGGTGTGGAAGCGTAGCGCAGCACCACGAGAACATGCTGCGCTTCAAAACAAGACATATGGATAATATACATACAAAATGTAGGTTTAGTTAGATGTTAGTACACCATGCAGATGAATGGCAAGCTGGAGACAACATGGCTACTGCGTACTGGTACCTATGTGTGGAAGCGCTCTGTCAGAGATGTAACGAAGCATTTGTAGGCAATGTGAGGCAAGTGAGGCTGAGGATAGTGACTCACATGTCATGCCATATGGGCCAAGCCTCTACAGTGTAGTGTAGGTTAAGGGGACTATTAGAGTAGAAGATAGGTGACAACAGGAGTGTGTATGTACAAAACACTGTAACCTCACCAGAGCAGTGTCACATGTGTACTGTCAGTACTCAGTGGAAGAGGAGTGTCATGAGCTATCCCAGGGAATGTCAGGAGACTGACGGCGTACGCCATGGATACCACCGATGTGACCTGCAAACCTACCCACAGTGTGTCTGCGCCCATGTGCGCCAGTAATCCCGAGTATGTGTGCGCGCGTGTTAGCCCGTGTGCGCGTGTGGAAGAATGAGTAAGCTAGTGTATGAATGGTGAAGCCCATGTAATGTCGTGTATGCATTTGTAAGCAGGTATACATGTGTACTACACACATCACACACGTACTGCACACACAGACACACATGCTGCCAATACTACACACATCAGTGAAATGGCACATGGATGGTGACTACATCATCACAGGTAACAGTGCTGTAAACTATGCTACAGTGATGGTCATAGCTGCAATGCATCATGCCTGCTGAAGTACACCTGGAAGTAATACACTGTGTGTTAACAGCATGCTAACATCAATACAGTGGAATAAAGCCACTGTGTGCAGCAGCACCAGGTTAGTCAGATCCTGCATCAATGTTACACATTACAGGTGGTGGCACAGGTGACATCATATGCACAGGGTGTGGTGTTAACATGTCCAGAGCTGTCATAGAGCCATCCAATGTACACGTAGGTGTGTGTGTGAGGGACAACGGTTATTGCATGGCCCAATGGTGGTGCAATGGGTGTGTGTATGTGATAGCCATAGCTGTTTGTGGTAAGTGTGTGTGTCTGCATATACACAGGTACAGCATGTGTCAGCCATATACAGGAGGTTGTAGGACAGTCACAGACCATACCTGCCAGGCTGTAGAGATCCCCATTACTGGCCATAGAAACCCCTCCATGCATCCAACACAACCCAGTCCTGCACCTGTCAATGTCTACACATACAGTCCTGGGATCTGTACCACAACCTGTAGATAAAGGTATGCCTGTAATGTTAACCTGGGGTGCATAGATTTGGCAGTTACTACAGACGGATATGAGCCATACTCACACTCCAATGTAATAACCACCGCTGACTGTTTCCGAGATCTGCATATGACCAGTCAAAGGTGCTGCACTAACATTGTTTCCAATGCCCGTGTACTCAGCAACACAATAAATGGTCACTACACATGTATAACCCATGATCACTACAGCACACAGTATGTGCACTATCACAGAGCCATAGCAGATGTACATACATCCAAGGTGCTCACGTACAAACAATGCAGCACAGTCAAGAGTGATAATCCCAACATACATATATATATATATATATATATATATATATATATATATATATATATATATGTATGTATATAGCTATATATATATATATATATATATATATACATATATATATATATATATATATATATATATGTAGATAGATACATACACACACACACACACACACACACACACACACACACACACACACACACACACACACACACACACGTGGCAGGGTTGGGAGCAGAACATAAACGTAAGCACTGTACCACACGACAGCATTACGCAGTTACAAAACGTGCTACCGTGATCAGTGGATCACAAGATTCACACAGGCACACGTCTAGCCTGCAGACAGCAGCATCAAAGGCAAAGATGCCACACGGATGTTATGGAGAGTGAATACTGTCAAAGCAATGTACTGTTGTCATGCAGCTGGAAACACACACACACACACACACACACACACACACACACACACACACACACACACACTTGGCAGGGCTGGGAGTTGAACATACACCTAACTACCCTAACACACTACAGCATGACGCATTTACAGAATGCGCTACCGACATCACTAAGCACAGCAGTCCCAGAGGCAGACTCTAGGTGCGTGTCATCATCCGCAAAGGCAAAGACATCGTTAGCAAACTGCTGTGGTGTGCGGCGTCTAAAAGCAAGACTGAGTCCCCAGGCAGACGGGAGCATGCGTGCAAACACACACACACACACACACACACACACACACACACACACACACACACACACACACACACACACACACACACACACACACTTGGCAGGGCTGGGAGTCGAACATACACCTAACTACCCTAACACACTACAGCATGACGCATTTACAGAATGTGCTACCAACATTACTAAGCACAGCAGTCCCAGAGGCAGACATCTAGGTGCGTGTCATCATCCGCAAAGGCAAAGACGTCGGTAGCAAACTGCTGTGGTGTGCGGCGTCTAAAAGCAAGACTGAGTCCCCAGGCGGACGGGAGCATGTACGCAAACACACAAACACTCACACACACACACACACACACACACACACACACACACACACACACACACACACACACACACTTGGCAGGGCTGGGAGTCGAACATACACCTAACACACTACAGCATGACGCATTTACAGAACGCGCTACCGACATTACTAAGCACAGCAATCCCAGAGGCAGACATCTAGCTGCATGTCATCATCCGCAAAGACAAAGATGTCGGTAACAAACTGCAGTTGTGTGCGGCATCTAAAAGCAAGACTGAATCCCCAGGTGGAAGGGAGCATGCGCGCAAACACACACACACACACACACACACACACACACACACACACACACACACACACACACACACACACACACACACACACACACACACACACACACACATACTTGGCAGGGCTGGTTATCAAACATACACCTAACTACCCTAACACACTACAGCATGACGCATTTACAGAATGCGCTACCAACATTACTAAGCACAGCAGTCCCAGAGGCAGACATCTAGGTGTGTGTCATCATCCGCAAAGGCGAAGACGTCGGCAGCAAACTGCTGTGGTGTGAGGCGTCTAAAAGCAAGACTGAGTCCCCAGGCGGATGGGAGCATGCGTGCAAACACACACACACACACACACACACACACACACACACACACACACACACACACACACACACACACACATACACTTGGCAGGGCTGGGAGTTGAACATACACCTAACTACCCTTACACACTACAGCATGACGCATTTACAGAACGCGCTACTGACATTACTAAGCACACAGCAGTCCCAGAGGCAGACATCTAGGTGCGTGTCATCATCCGCAAAGGCAAAGATGGTGGTAGCAAACTGTTGTGGTGTGCGGCATCTAAAAGCAACACTGAGTCCCCAGGCAGATGGGAGCATGCGTGCAAACACACACACACACACACACACACACACACACACACACACACTTGGCAGGGCTGGGAGTCGAACATACACCTAACTACCCTAACACACTACAGCATGATGCATTTACAGAACGCGCTACCAACATAACTAAGCACAGCAGTCCCAGAGGCAGACATCTAGGTGCGTGTCATCATCTGCAAAGGCAAAGACGTTGGTAGCAAACTGCTGTGGTGTGCAGCATCTAAATGCAAGACTGAGTCCCCAGGTGGATGGGAGCATGCGCACAAACACACACACACACACACACACACACACACACACACACACACACACACACACACACACACACACAAACTTTGCAGGGCTGGGAGTCGAACATACACCTAACTACCCTAACACACTACAGTATGACTCATTTACAGAATGCGCTACCGACATTACTAAGCACAGCAGTCCCAGAGACAGACATCTAGGTGCGTGTCATCATCTGCAAAGGCAAAGACATCAGTAGGAAACTGCTGTGGTGTGCGGCTTCTAAATGCAAGACTGAGTCCCCAGGTGGACGGGAGCATGCGTGCAAACACACACACACACACTCACACACACACACACACACACACACACACACTTGGCAGGGCTGTGAGTCGAACATACACCTAACTACCCTAACACACTACAGCATGATGCATTTACAGAACGCGCTACCGACATTACTAAGCACTGCAATCCCAGAGGCAGACATCTAGGTGCGTGTCATCATCCGCAAAGGCAAAGACGTCGGTAGGAAACTGCTGTGGTGTGTGGCATCTAAAAGCAAGACTGATTCCCCAGGCGGACGGGAGCATGCGCACAAACACACACACACACACACACACACACACACACACACACACACACACTTGGCAGGGCTGGGAGTCGAACATACATCTAACTACCCTAACACACTGCAGCATGACGCATTTACAGAACGCGCTACCGAGATTACTGAACACAGCACTCCCAGAGGCATACTTCTAGGTGGGTCACATCATCCACAAAGGCAAGGACGCCGATAGGGAATGTATAGAGAGTGAGCAGTCTGAAAGCATATTACTGTCCCAAGGTAGATGTAGACAAACACACGGCAGTGGTGTGATCAGGGCAACCAAATATCTACGGAGCACTACAACAACACGACATAGATATGGGACTTGCCACAGACAGTACACCCTTCAAGACAGCAACCAGTGTGTTCAATGTAGGCATCCATCGTGACATTGAAAATGGACATCTGTTGCCTGGATGACCACCATCGCTATACAGGATGTCAATGGCCATGCCCACACGCTTAGTATCACACGTCTGTTTGGAATGTACTGTGTGTCCATCTACACAATGGCGTACTGGGCATGCCCACACACTTAGCAGTTGCAAAGGGCCGTCTTGCATGCACATGGATTCTAAACACAGAAGGGTACAGTATGGTATTACTGTCCCCACGTACATGAAGGCCACTCACATGTATTCACCAGTACACACTCAGGAGCTATCACAGATGTCTCAGGTGCATATCACAGAGGTACACACCACAATCTACAATGTAGCCTTCCGACATCACCATGTCATTGGACCAGCAATACTCAGCCACAGCCATACATTAACACAACACCATGTGACTCATGACCAGTGGACTGTACATAGGTCTACAGCAACTGTGCAGACTACACATGTACCAACAGGGTTCCATCATGTGTTATGCATTGCAATGACACCACTGTACATAACCAGGTTGGCTCTACACATACCAGGGGCCCTGGGTCTTACACAGCTGTGACAGATGACTGTCGCTGTACACCAACAAACAAACATGTTTGGCTATGTCATACATATAATTGCAGTGGATATGTGCATGGACCACACACACAACACATATGTACATAGCATAGCTTTTGCTGTCCTCCATGCAGACAAGTGGCTACAGCAATCATGCACACGCAAATGGAAGGTGGGTCCATGGCTGTGGAATGCTAACAGTACATGAGACAGCAATGTTGACCGAGGACACATTCCCTCTGTAGTAGTTACCCAAGACACCCATCATATCATACAACAGTCCATGTGTTATGTACATCAACACACATGTCCACCAATTGCAATGCATACAAACATGGCTACATGACAAGCATGTAGGACCAACACACATGTACAATCTGTGGTGTGCATGCAGCCACCATGCATGTGCAGTAGCTGATGTAAGTAACTCATCTGTGCCTAACTACAACATGCAGTTGCAATGCAGCCCCATCATTGACACCTGTATATGGTGACATACTGACAGTAAGGTAGGATGTACAGCAGGTATGGATGGATGTGTGTACATAAAGTGGTGATCCACCTGTGTAGATGGATGTTTGCCGAGGACGGCTCACAGGTGTTTCACACGCCATCCTACCATTACATGTGCAAACAGTATGTTATGTTACTGTTACTTGACGGTGGAAACATAAAACCTACACAGCGGTCAGGTGTTACCGACAGTACGTCACTTGACACCTGTAACACTTACATCCTCCCGTGTGCATATAGCAGCACAATTGCTGAAGGTAGCATTGGTACACATAATGCGGCCAATACTGCTGCATGTCTGTCAGATGTATCATCTTATAGCAGGTGTATCATTCACAGTACTGCCATGTGTGTTTGCTTGTGTGACCATATATGCCACATATGGTGGGGAATACATCCCAATTGTTACACACCCATGTACACTGTTGTAGAGATCTGTACATACTGCAGTGTGGAAAGCATGGCGTAGGCAGGTGTGGTGTGTGTATCACACACATCAGCTATCCATATGTGTATGACATTTGTGGTCTCCACAGTGTGTGTGTGTATGTAGGTGTGTATGGCTGTCTGGTGCATGGAGTGAGGGTGTATGCTACCATACAGAACACACACCCTCATGGTGATGCAGTCCACTACCCTGTTGATGCCATCGGTCTCAGCCACACTGGCTACCTGTACATGTTCTTTCTCTGTGTCACGTTGTGTGGGTTCACAGTACTGTGACGGTGATGACCACATAGGCAAGGTTCCTCACCTGAACACTATGGGGTGTGCGTTATAATGCTGTTGACCCCATGAGTGTGAGCATGTTCCTGTAATGTGACAGGGTATTACTGCTACACAGTGAGGCCTCATGCTATCAAGTGGCCTCTAACATTTTCATTGGCCAGACTGCTGTGTACAACCCCTGCACCATGTCAACATACCTGTGATGTGACCTGGTATGGATGTCACGTCTCTAGCCACTGTAGCCTATTAAACTGCCCACATGCTTCTGGATCAGTATATGTGTGGACATCTGTGTTATGTTAGACTTTCCAACAGTCAGACTGAGACTACGTATAGCATGCTGATATTGCCATATGTGCCTGTGAGTACTCCACAGTTACACATGGGAGACTACAAACGGTGCTACCTGTAGGCCCATGCAAGTAGACCATAAGGAGGGAACCAGGGCATCATTACCAACATGCTGCTACTGTTGTTACTGAGACACATACTGTGAACATATAACAATGCATGCTAAACCTGTACTACATGGTATGTCTAGTGCATGTCAACAGTACACAACTAATGTAATATACACGTCTCTCACTATTCACACACAACTAATGTAATATACACTTCTCTCACTATTCTTACACAACTAATGTAATATACACTTCTCACTATTCTGTTCACCCTGTGCATCAGACCATTTGAGCATGTCCCTGCACCAATGGTGTGGATGACAGGGATGCGGCACAGGCTTCATCATATGCACAGGGTGATAATGTTTGCCAGGGGCATAGGCTGCACCAATGGATGACATCTTGTGTGTGGGTAAGGGCCAGCGATATGATTGGACATGTCTGTTCAGTATGCATGTGGGTGTTGTGGTGCCCTACAGATGTCTTTGCTGTGTGTGTGTATGTGTGCACATAGTTCTGCCTTTTGTGAGGCCTACATGGGGTATTATTGACAGCTCCAAATGGTACAGACCAGGTTGTACAGCTCACTGTGTCCAGCCACGGCCACGTGACCTGTGCCTGCCAGGGGTTGCACATGCACTACCAGGCAGAGGTACAGCTTGGCTACTGTCCGACGACACATGTCCACTGGAACCGTGTCCCCGCTGGGAATGTCCAGGGCCATGTCCACGTGGTCTGCTGTGTCCTGGTGTGGACAGCACAGCACCAGCTGCACTGCTACTGCTACCAGCACTATGGGAGTGGGCATGTGAGGTGGCATGCTCACATTGACCTGCACTAGGTGGTGTAGCTGGCCTACATCCATGTGGCCTATGCCTCACTCCTACCAGATGTTCCAGCACAGACAGCTCATGCTCGTGGATTGCCATGCCACGGTCAAGGATTCTGACTATGTCACCCAATCGCCTGTCCAGAAAATCAGCAATCTGCTGTTGAGCATTTGCCAATGCCTGGATGTTGTCATTTAGAGTATGGATAGTGGCCCTCTGCAGCCTCTGCCCTTCTCTGTTCTGCCATTCAGCATGTACCTGTGCCACCATTACAGTCTGGAACATGCGTCTGGTGATAGCAGCTGCTGCGCTCTGTCCTGCAGGTGCATGTCTGCCAGAGGTTCTCTTACGAGCAGCACCGGCCACATGCCTGTGTGGCGCATCTGCAGTCATTACACTGACACCATGGTGTGTAGACACACCTTCTGTAGCCACCACACGTTCCTGTTCCACGCTAACAAATGCTGACTGTCCTTCCTCTATGGCCACTGGTGATGCGGTATGTGTTGGCAGTAGAACTGTGTGCGGGGAAGAGGGGGACATAGCTGGGATGGCAACCATTGGCACAGATTCAGACCCTGACAACCCTGCCTGTACCTCATGCATGTGTTCATCACTGCTAGTATCTGTGGGGACACTAACATCAGATGGACCGCAGGAGGGTAACGCACCTACATCACCTGTGAATGCAAAGAAAGACTCTAAATTACAATAGACACTCACACAGACACACACACACACAGACACACACACAAAGACTCTAAATTACAATAGACACTCACACAGACACACACACACACAGACACACACACACACACACACACACACACACACACACACACACACACACACACACACACACACACACACACACACACACAGACACACACACACACACACACACACACACACACACACACCATGCATGTGATTTGACAGATGGCATGCAGCATGCCTGTGATACAGCAGAGGGCATGCAGCTCAGACATTAATAGTGTTAGTAAGCATACCTCCCTGGGGTGCACACAACAGCAAGCAGGTGTCATATCAGTAGCCATGCAGTTCACACAATCATGGTAGTATGCATGCATCCCCGTGATACACCATGTGGACCAGAACAGGATAACAGTACACATGGCTGACGTGACCTTGACATGTAATCTGCTGACGTGTGCATTGACATGCATACATGTCTGACACAATGGTGTCCTGACACATGTACAGCATCATAATGGGCATCACATTGCGGTGTTGTCTGTATGCCCTACAGATAGAATGCATGTTTAGCAAATGTGCATGAGCATGGAAGGGTAGTGTGAGCCGTCTACATTGCTATACAGTGTGAAGTACAGACACTGTGCCATTGCATGGCATCATGAGGCATCTATAATGCTGTACAATGCATAATATGTACACATTGCATAGCCATAACTGCATGCATACCCATGACATAACTGTGGATTGTGACCCACGATGCTGAGGTGTATACACACCAAACCATGCTGTGTCAAGTGACAGGTTACTGGAGGACCTACAGATGACACCCCTGCACAACAACTACAGGGTCTTAGCTGCCTGGCAACCTTGTCCACACATAGCGGACATGTCAATTCAACATTTCCCACATGACATTGATGTACCACACACACAAGGTGCACAGCTAATGGTGATGTCCTACAGCAGCAAGGGAAATGTACAGTATCTGTGGCCTGATGTGGTGTCAATGTCTGTGGAAGCTGTACAGGTGACTACTGTCATGCTATGACACAGTTGTGATGTTCAACAGTTCTTATATGGTAGACTTCAGTGACATCTCCACTAGCTGTGCACAGGCTTTTAGGATGTCCAGTGTACCACATCAACTGTATAATCAGTCAACTAAGGCTGTAATTGGACCATGTGTGGACAATGTACAACAGGGTGTATACACATTACATCTACTGTGTGGCTATGTGTCTCTGGCCATCCCCCATGGCCATGTGTTCACATGTGTTGGCCAAATGTGTGTGATGGCCATCTATCTCACATGTCTGTGTTGTCCCATATGACATACACCCATAAATGTCAGATATGTCACCATCCACAGGGCTATGCAGACAACAGGATGTATGTTTGGTATGTGGGGTATGGGTCATGGGATAGTGTGACAATATTGCAGCCAGAACACTACATGTCTGGGACATGTCAGATGGCACATCACAATGTGTGCACCCAATGCAGGGGCATATAACACAATGGTGACACCTGTGGGCTGCCCATATCACAGCTCACTGTGTGGTACTGTTTGCGTACCACACATGTTGTTCCAATGCATACTACATATGCCTCCATTGTAGAACACCTCCACCATTGTATGCATAGCTGACCACACATGTAGCAATGACAACTACTGTGGTTGCAAGTCGGTGTATCATTTCATTTGTATATATTGCACATGGGTGGCCTGTGTGACTGATGGGTGATGCGACCTGTATATCGTGACTGGAATGAACATCAAGTGTGCAACTGTTAACTGGCCACATGGCAAATAGATCTATGCTTTAACATGCCTGATACTGATGACAGTCTCACCTGCAATGGACTCATGTCTGTGCGGCACGCCAGAGGTACCTGTATAGGGGTGACACAGCAGAATGAACATTATCCATGACTGTATGACAGCCACAGGGTGCACTGTGCATGTTAACACATTCGCCTGTATAATAGCATATAGTATGCATATGCGTGCATACACAGGGTAGCCTACTGTAGTATGCAGCATGTGTGTCCACATACCTTGCATATGTTGTTACTTTACATAATGTACAGTGACACATGCAACTAAATGGGATATAATAGCCATATGTGCAGTACTGACTTACCAGGCAACTCCAGGCTCATTGGTTGGGAGACACCCACCTCCACGATGGCAGCTAGCTTGTGTGGATGCTGTTCTGAGGGTGTCCCCAGACTGGCCAGTAGCTCCTCGGTGTGTGTGAGTGGGGGCTGGGTTGGTGGCCCACCACCTATTCCACCTTGTTCCCTGGCGATTGCAGTGGCACGCTGTTTTGCATGTCGTATCAAGTCCGTGCAGTGTCTGCGCACCTGCTGGTAGGTGCGGTTATGGCCACCCACATCGTTCACCCTCCTGCGTAGATCCTGCCACAGGTCGTCCCGCTGCTGGGCATGCTGTGGCACATGGCTGAACAACACCTCGTAGTTCTCATGGAGGTACGGGATGAGGACATCATCCTCCTGGCGGCTGTACGCTGGAAGCCGTGAACGAGGCATTATCTGTAAGACATAATGATGGTGACAGGTCACAGTTTCAGAGATGTACAGAGATACTGCTGCACATACATTTCTATGACATCTAGTACATCTGCACAGTTATCTTTGCAAATCATCATGACACTGACACGACTGACATGTTTGTGTCACACACATGTAACACTCGTTATGCATTGGATATCATCACCATATATGTGTGTCACCTCATTACAGTGTTCATACTCCATGTGAATGCTGTCTTGATGTGGGCATGTCTATTTGCCTGCACTGGTGTTCTTACCTATCTGCACATGCCTGGATGTGTCCACGGTAATGCTGTTGACCTTGATGCTGTGTATATGTCACATATCTACACAGACACAGCCTTAATGGACTTGAACAGTGACAATGCACACATACACATGGACACCTGTATATGCATGTGTTTTGCCATATACATCTACACAGCACTGTACAGCTGTTCAGCATCCTGCCACGGATCGCTTGTGTTGCACATGTGATAGACATGGGACAATGGCTAGTCGGACGTCATTCGCAGGGATGGTTATCAACCATAGTATGTATGGGCAAGGTTTCCTAGCTGTAACAGACAGCCATTATGCCACAGCGAGGTGCATCAGTGCCACATTACTGACCCGGACAGTTGATACTACATCTACCATGCGGCCATCACACCATGTATGACTGGGATGACATGTGCAGCTTTGATGGACAGGGTTGCATGGTTTGGTGGGAGTATGTCACATGTATGGCACATGAATCTGTCCAGCATGTGGCGATCCTTGTATTAGGACGGTGGCTGTCCATGACGTATGTCTTACAGATCAGGATATGGACATGTAGCATGTCCATCACCATGGTGTAGCAAATGTCTTTATGCAAGGTAGACAGCATGCTGCATAGTGGAGGTGAGGATTGTGAAGGCTGGTATTACCCATCCACGCATGGCCATTACCCCTTAAAGGTGATATGTGATCCAATATTGGTCACCCCAGTGCTGTATATGCCTGTCCAATGATCTCTGTGCTCATGGATGGCACCCTTTCATGACATGGGTACCACCTATGACTACCCAAGGGGCCTGGAGATGTCACCAAGGCAGGGAGGTGTACTGCACAACACCATCCCTTACACAGTGTCCATAATGTTGACCACAGCCTAGGTGGTAGTTAATGGGTACAGGGATGTTCACCTAGCGGTGACAATGCTGATATCATCCATCGGAATGTGTACATATGTCACACACCTCACCCTCACAGCCCATTCTGTATGTTGTTCACAAGACTGACACAGCTATTCCTCATAGGGTATATATATATATATATATATATATATATATATATATATATATATATATCTGACGGGGAAAGTGACAGGCAAGCTACACCTTTCATTGTGTACTTGTTGGTGTATACTGTTTCCTGGACTCCACACGTTTCCTGGACTCCACACGTTTATGTCTGTACCTGTCACATTACACACCTGCCGTAGGTTAGGGTTGCCAGCTGTCCCACTCTGCGAGGGACATTCCCTCTTTGGGCAGTTGTGTCCTGCAAAATATTTGTAAACATGGCAAATGTCCTGTGATTTTAGAACATACTTATTTCCTATAGTTGATGTAATAATCGCATAAAACAGTTATTGTGTATCTGAACCAACAAACAGAATAAGTAAGCCAACATTACAAGAATGAGCTTTTATCTAGGCAAAACAGTGCAGTTCTGCTTTTCGTACTGGCCGGGTGTATGTGTTGGCCTGCAGACATCTGACGTATGTCCCACATTAGTCATTTGAAGAGGTGGCAACCCTACCATAGGTACATCTTGCCTAGCAATAGTGTTAGGTGATTCGATACATGATTGGTGTTCTACACCTGGCAGTGGTCATTTTACCCTTCAGAACAGGCACTATTAGTACATAGGTGAATAATGCTGGTTTCACCTGTTCTGGACATCATTGACCGTGATCTGTGCGATATTCGGAGTAGCTTATCCCTGTTTCGCGCATATCCATATAGTCATATTTAAACGTCGCTTACCAGCAGTGGGCAATGCATATTCCCAGTAACGTGTGCTAAACATGATCTGCTGACCTGCATCCGACATGCATTACTCATGCCTTCAGCATTACGTTACATCCCTTGCAGGACATGGGATCGGGAACATGCACGACGGACACTGCATTTAACATATGGCCATCTGGGATTTGTACACATGTTATGTCATTTTGTACGTGGATTATACTACGGCTGTTACTCCATACTGCACTCACATGGGTAACTCAGTTTACATATTGATGAGTCCAGTTAATGGTTTGTCCATGTGATGTTTACTGGATGTGCTCCGGCATTGGGTATGTATATCTCAGTGAGCCACACACGATACTGTGCTACACCTTCAAATGACCGTGGGTGGAGCATGCTGGGGTGACAAATACCTGTCATGGGTACACCCCATGCCTTGACACAACATCCATGATTATATTATGTGGAGCCCCTCATTAACACAACAGGGACTCTGTGCTGAGTGTGAGCAGAACAGTGCTTACACACATGTGCTCCCACGATTGCCTCTGCTCCTCTATGCGACAGTTGGTTACTCGATGTTGTGGCGACAGTGGACACTGTTTGCCCCATTTGGTGTATGGCCTCTGACAATTGGCCGTGTACCTACCGATGTACCTGGGAACCTATACACACAGCACCACCATATGCTGATAGGCGCATGTACTGCTCAGGTGTTGACATTCCTTGTTCCAATAGCTGTTGTGTGTACAATGTTTGAGGGCTGCCTATGTAGGATTCACACAGTGGGTCACCTATACATTACAATTTACAGGTGGTCGTGCTTGTGTGCCATCCATTTTACTGTGTGTGCAGGTGGAGAGGTGTGTCAGTCCGTAGGGGCCTACACTGTCAGAGTATGTGCTATACATTCCCTCTTTGTCAAGGCATAGGCATATTGGGCATGCCTCCGTCTGCCTACTGGGGCTGGCACAGTGTGTTCATGGCCTGAATCCCTCTGTGCCTGTGATGGCCTTGACAATTGTGGTGGGTTATGAGGGCCTTCACCATTTTGTCCCTGCTGCAGCTGTTTCCGCAGGATCATATTATGTAGCTTGGCACATACTATGACGATGTGGGCACACATGCCTGGAGAGTATTGCAAGGCTCCACCAGATGTGTCCAAGCACCGGAACTGTGATTTCAGCAACCTGAACACACGCTCTATGATGATTCTGGTTTGGCGTGTGCCTCATTATGGCATTCTTGCATGGGTGTGTGTGCATTTCTGATGGGAGTCATCATCCATGGCTCCAGTGCATAGCCAGCATCCCCCACAAGGTGGCCATATGGGATGTCCCCCCTGACAAATACCTGATACAGCTGTGAGGCATGCCAGATATGGGATTCCTGGTAGCTTCCAGGGCTGCCAGCACACACATCCATGATATTGCCCTGGACATTGCACATGACCTGGCAGTTGATGGAGTGGAATCCCTTCCGGTTTATGTAGTGCCTACCATGCTCACCGGGTGGTGACTTGATTTGTATGTGCATGCAGTCTATCGCACCCAGTACCTCTGGGTAGTGTGCCACATGGTGGAAGTGACGCATATTGCTGGCCAACTCCTCCTGAGTTCGGGGGAAGTATATATGCTCATTGGCATGTGGTAACATGGCATCCAGGAACTGGTGTAATACCCTGGATGCTGATACATGTGAGATCCCCGTTATATGTCCAGTTGGCCTTTGAAAGGTACCTGTGGCTAGTATTCGCATGCTTACACATACCTTTGTGTCCACTGGGATGGGTTCCCCTCTGTTATTTCTGGTTCTCAGGCGTGGCCAGCACAGCTCCACTATTTGCTGTAAGATGTCCCTGTCCACCCTGTAACACTCTACTATCTCCAGATCATGTAGCCCCTGGTAGGTTACCCCTGGTCTGAACACTCTTCTCCTCCTCCGGGGCCTGCGGTGGTTGTCGGCATCATCCTCCACAACACCGTCAGTCTCTAACACATGCTGATGAATCACAGCTATGGCAGCTCCCAACATGTACATTTTAAAAGTTCCCTGTGTGTTTACACCTATGGTGCAGTGTTTGGGAATTCACAGGTGTGTGTAGGGTGCTTTCACACTTTATACTATTGTGCTGTGAACACCGATGATGTCATAGGGTGTGTATGTACGATCGTAGCTACAGGGTATCTTATTTGTTTTACTACCAGAACTACTATTGTGGTGCCTTTGGTGCTGAATTACATTTGGCTGCCGTGGATTACCTCTTGAGCTTACCTTTACATTTCTGCACGTTCCACCTACCATTTTATGGCATGCATCCAGCAGCCTGCTTTCATTTGTACTTCCCTAGACCTGGCGTATCTTGTGTAATGTATGCTATTGCCGGTCTACTATCGGTTTGCTTTGCTCTGCTATGACAGATCTCCTATCTTTGCAATCCAATGCCTCCCCTCCTTTCTTTGCATTACGATGCCCCCCTATCCTGTTTTGCAGGTTTCTGCGAGCAGACTTGACAGCTGCCGTCGAGTGGCCGCCGTGAGTTGATTAGTGTTGATTGCTCATTAGTACGCCAATTACCCTACTTCGGCATTTCCTTCTTTTCTTCCCCTGACCTTCCTGTTTGTGCTATTGTTCACGCCGCGTGCATCCGCTTACTGGGTTTCGGGCATGTTTTCATCCCCATACACATGCGCTTTTGGGCACCATGTGTGCTCTCAACTAAATGATTCTATACCTTCCTCCCCACCCCTGTCCTGCAGCTTTGCTTAGCATCGGCCAGGCCAGATTTGCATTGCTCTAATGTGCTCGCTGCTACGGTGGCACACCCCTCTGCTGATGTCATGTATCTCCTCTGAGCCACTCCTCGGTATTATAGCGCTGTGCGGTATGGTTCAACCTTCATCCAGCGGGACATTTGCGATTCAGTATTATCTGCCTCATTTGCATGGCATTGACTACTAATTCATAGTTACCGTGCCGAACACTGTCGCAGGCCCTTAGCAACCCTTGCCACCTTGGTTGTGGTGTTCCATGCCTACCATTGTGTATTATGGTGTAAACCTGCTTTGTATTACATTGCAATTTTATGACATTTTTATATATTTTCTTTATGTTCCAGTTTGCGCACACATGCCCTGCGGTTGTACTGTGCGTTACTGTGGACATGACATTAAATGTTGTTTTTTAGGTGTTGTGCATCTTTTCTTATGCCATTGGCTGTGTATTTAGCCATTGGCGTATGTTAACTTTGTAATACATGAGTCTGGTCCGCTTCCATAGCTCCAATGTTCTGTTTGGGAAAATGTAAACCATGTTTTTTGGTTTACATTTCCGTGGGCTTACGCTACACCTGCACCACTTCATGAATCACTATCTGCCTTCATTTGCATGGTGCGACACTGCGCATGGGGTGATTAGCATACCTATGCCGAGGGCTGCGCAGTTCTGGCATATGCCGGCAGTGCACATGGTATTGGATCGTACCTGAATCGCTCGATGGCCATATTTGGCGTTATTCCACCTACGCTACGCCTGCGCCTGGCACAAGCTTCATGAATCCCGGGGAATGTGTATAGTTAAATGGATTGTACAAAAAACTCAAAAGAACATAAAATGAGAAAGACAAACATATTTTATTCAATACGATTGGTGATAGTGAAGGAAACTTCCAGATAATAATGTGTATGATAAAAATCAAGAAAGGAAGCAGAAGATATTAAGAAAATGTGGCAGAAATATTTATAACTATCTAAGAAGAATCTAGCATAATTTTTACATATGATGACATGTTCTCTCTTATTGTAGAGTGAAGTTAAATGGATCTGTGAAATCCTTGCAAATAATGAAGTTGCAGGATGCCATAGAATTACATTTGAGTGATTTTAAATGCAAAATGATACTATTCCAACATTTCCTGAAATATACTAGAAAATATAAAAAAATACATCAGTGGTTATTAGCCTGGAAAGTGTCAGCGTATATTCTAACTCAAAAAAGCACAATTCTAAGTAGTCAAGTTATAGAACAAAGGCACCTGTTTCAAATAAGAGTAGAAGAATGCTCAAGGTCCTTCAAACTAGAGTTCAACAATATATGGATCAAGAACTGCTAAATGTAAAAGCTTGCTTCTGAATGGGAAAAACTTGAGCGATCAAATTGCCAAAATTTGCTGCATAACAGAGGAGACAAGTGAGTTCAAAAAAGTATTTACTTCTGCTTTATTGACTCTGAACCCCTTGACTTTGTGGATCATAACAAAATGTGGCACCTTTTTAAAGAAATGGTAATAATGGCTCACCTTATTTGCCTTCTGAATAATATACATGCAGACCAAGAAGCAAGAATTACAACTGAATACTGAATAACTGACAGGTTAGAGACCAGGAAAATGAGTGTAACAAGGATGTATATTTCACCCTATTGATTTAGTTTATATTTTATATATTTAATATGTCATACAAAATGTTGAATAGATAAATTAGATATTGCAATCAAATTTTCTGGGGGAAATATTAAGCACCTCAGATAAGTAAATAATACCTCTATGATAGCTGAAAGTGAGGAGATGAAGAGCCTCCTGATGAAGTTGAAATTAGAAAGTGCAAAAACTGATTTGCTGTCCAGCATGAAAAGATAATATTTTGCCATTTATTTCTATTAGTTCCTCACAAATACATAGCTGGGGATAAAGTGAGGCAATGACAGATTCTTATTTCCTTGCACTCTGCAGATGGTAATTGCAGCTATGAGATTAAATGACACTTGATTCTTGGTAGGAAAGCTGTGGCAAATCTGGATAACATAGTAAAGATCAAAAAATCAGTTATCGACAAAGGTTCTTATAGACAAATATGTAGTTTGAATGAGCATTTCAATTAAATACATGATATAATATAATATTAGGAAATGTAATTTTTAATAATATTTTATGTCAATTATTAGTATTTATTATTTGTCATACTGGATTTCATTGTGCACATTTTAATTATTTATTTATTACACATGCGGGTGCATGTAGCTTTAAGACTGAATTAACCTTTGATGTCACTATGCGTATTATCATACACAGGACTTTTAGGGCTGTGATAGATTATACTGAGGAAGAGGGGGAGTCTCACTGAAGCTAACCTATGTGATCTTGATGGTCTTTGGTTCCTTGCTGGGTTAATTTTGTGTTACCATATTATCAGTGAATCAATAAAGTTTTGTTGATGTACTTTAGAGCTTTACTTGCAATGCTGAATGTTTTTGAGGATTTTGTAGAAATAACATATGGTTGTGAGAGATGGACTATAAGTAAAGTTTTGTGCTAGAAAATCAATGCTTTCAACTATGGCACTAGAGAAAACTTTTGAATTCAATGGGTTATAAGAAGATCAAATCTGTCAATACTTAGGGAAAGAAAGTCAGACTGCTCACTTGGTAGGGTTGATGGTAAAAGCAAAACTCAAATACTTTGGCTACATAATGGGAAGACACAATTCGCTAGATGTTGATGCTGGGAAAGATCCAATGCAAAGGAAGAAGGGGGGGGTCTACAAAGTTTAACATGGATAAACAGCCTTACTGCATTACTGAATATGAATTAGCAAGAACTTAAAGAAGCAATTGTTGACAGGCCTGATGGTCTAAATTCTATGAGGATATGAAGAACTGGACTTAACTACATGGCTAAAAGCAATAACAGCAATTATGTTAATCAAATTGCTGCTGCAGCTTATTTTTATTTTTTTATATATTTTTACAACCAAAAGCCCAATTTTGTAATTTTTATAAGTTTAATAATACTCATTAAATATCCATTAACTCATAATCCTGTTTATACAGAAACATTTAGTGCAGAGGAATAAATCTGTGAGCTGTCACTGAACTGTTTCCTACGGTACAAGGTTTAATTCCCTACTTTCACTATTGTGTAACTCTGAATAATTCACTTAAACAGTTGGTCCAGAAGCTGCAAGCTGTAGTTCTTATGGTATAGGGTTTGATTCCCTCAGTCCTCATGTGTCTAGTGTGTGACCTTCAACAAGTGACTTAACCAGATAGTGTTCCCAGATTACCCATGAAAGGGGACTGCTGTGTGTCCTATGGTCCTACCTGCTTAACAAATGGGTATAATTATTAACCAGACTGTGCACTGAGTTATTTGGGAAATTAGGTTAGACTCCTCAGTGGTATCCTTTATCACATGCCTAGTACCTACCAATGAACCCATGTGCAGTGACTTCTGGCTGATATCATGATTATCCAGACAGGTCTTACATGTTTATGTGCATGTGCGCGCACATGTGCATGTGGGTGTGTGAAATATATTCTTGTAGTACATTCTAATTTATTGGCCAGTAATAAATGTACAGTAGTGCAAGCCAGTGACATAATATAACTCATTTTGTGCCACCAGTGATGTGGTTAGTGAGTAGAAATGTTTCTGAAATGTGTTAAAGTTAGAGTAAAAGCAGAAGTAAAAAAATATATATATGTGGTTTTCCTTTGCAATTAACCTGCTTTTAACACATTTCAATTCAAATTTTAATACTTAATATTTGTTCCGCATAGCTGAAGTGTTGCATAATGAAAGGGAGTAAGCCTGGCATTTCCCTGTAATGAATTTCAGCTATTAAGGCACTCCTGGCATCTTGTTGAAAATTGTTTTGGTGTGCTGAAGGTAGTAATATGTCAAAAATAAATCTATATAGATTGTTGCAAAGTAGTTTTATTCAGTTGTTATGAATATTTCTGTTGAGATATTGTGAAGATGTGCAAGTGACACTTCACCAAAAGTTTATGGATTACTTAACTAATATACTGAGTTGCAGTATGGGCTGTATTAAGATTTATTAATGCGAGTGATTTGGTCCTAAACTGATGTCAAAGCAATCAAACTCCAAAATCAAGCATGAATAAATTCCAGTGCGACATGTATTGCTATTATATTATGGTTTATGTAATTTTACATTGTTTGTTTGCCTTTTTTATAATGATATTTATTACACTCTTAATAAGTATGTACCAAAGTAGCATTTTTTTGCTTTATTCTGCATTTTTAATTACGTCTAAAACACAGAATTGCAACTGAAAAGAATTAAATGAAGAAATCATTAAGGTAACAGAGATGCTGACCATATACCACACTTCTGTGTTTTCATATCCTATATTTTTGGAGTATATTAGTATTGTTATAATAATAAGGGAAATGTAGTATTTTGAAAAATTGCTTATAAAAGATTAGGTAAACCTAGACTACGTGGACAGCTGCATTAAACTGTGGCTAACATAATGGAACTGTGCCACATTATGATAATCTTTTTTGGTTCTTGCCTAATATATAGTAAAATGATTTTTACCAAAGTCTACTCCTTTTTCAGTGTAATAAAAAGTCTGCTCCTTTCTCAGTATACTAGCCACACTTTTGTCACTCTGCATTCTGTTCTTTGCATGTGTTCTGTTTCTGTCACACTAGTGTGCTAGCACTTAACAGCTTGGAATGAGATAGATGTATGAACAGTTACCAGTCTTGGATTCTTCTGAAGGACCGCTAAAACATTCTACTACAGGTGCTTACATCCTAGTAACTCACAATGCACCTGCTCAATGCCACTTGCTAGAAAAAACAAGTACATGAACTCCTACTAGCCCAGTGTCCTATTCATATTTAGCCCTTTCCTCACCCAAACCTTTAAAACTATATAGCCCTACCAGAACCTAATCTCTAACATTAAAACTTCCCCCCAGTTCTCAACCCAACTTCTTGCTCCCATATTCTAAGTCTCCATTCCTTCCCCCATCCTAAATTCCCAGATTACTCCCTAAACCTAAAACTCCAATTTCCCTTAACCCTGAATTCCCTGATTGCTCCCTGTACCTAAAACTTCAACGTCCTTCCCTAAACCTAAATTCCCTGATTGTCCTCTAACTCTAAAACACCCCTCCCTCTTCCTAAACCAAAACTCCCTTCCTGGTCCCTAACCTAAAAATCCACCTGTTGCTCCTGGAGTCTAAAATGCCCCTGCTGGACCCTCCCCACAGATGCTTCCCCAAACTTATATTCAAGTCTAAGTGTGAACAGCAGCCCACACAAGCTACAAGATGCTTAAGTACCTGGCTTCAAGACAGTGGTTTTCAAGCACTTGAGATTTGAGCACCTGGAGTGAACCCCTGCTCAAATTACTTTTTTATTTATTAATGTCACATAGAAGGTGTGATAGAAAGCTGATGTACCACATGAATATCAGAGAAGTAAAAAAAAAATAGAAAATCTCTTATTTTCATTCTCCACACTGCAAGCTTTTCTCCAATTAAAAATTGCATTTTACATCACAGAGTCAATTTTTCTAACAAGAAAAGTATTGAAGGTATGACAGAGTGTGAGTCTGTGTGTGTGTGTGTGTGTGTGTGTGTGTGTGTGTGTGTGTGTGTGTGTGTGTGTGTGTGTGTGTGTGTGTGTGTGTGTGTGTTTGTGTAATGCAGGAACACAGGAAAACATACTAGGCTAGTGCTCACAGGGACAATAAAATGCCTAGCCATATACACCTTTAAGAAAACATACTTAAAATCTCTTGCCACATTTTACAAGCATTTAATTGTGCTCTCCTTCCAAATCAAGCAAGGCCATACATTCAGTCATCAAAACCAGCCTTAAGGGCAGAAAAAGCAGTACCTTTCTTGACCTGTAGTGGCAACTTATTTCATAGTCTGGGAATGCATTGAGTTTGGAACCTATCCTTCCAAAGATTTGTGTTTATTTGCTAGTGTAAATTTAGAGTCTTAGTATGGTTGTTTGTAGACCCACTGGTTTTGTGAAGAAAGTGCAGGTCAAATAGGATTGGGACTTTTATGTCTTGAAACATAAGACACGTCATCTTAAAGCAGCCAGTATGCTATTGATTATAATGAGAATCATGCTAATCTTTTAGGATAGTTGATGGATTTAAGGCCTTTAATTTTCTAAGCTAAAAATCAGTAAGGTCTTTCCAGTTGACTGATGTATTTGGATTTGGATTTACTAAAGGGTCACTGTATTTGATGATGATGAGTCTGATAAGGGAAGAGTACAGTGTGTGTGTGTGTGTGTGTGTGTGTGTGTGTGTGTGTGTGTGTGTGTGTGTGTGTGTGTGTGTGTGTGTGTGTCAGGGGGTAGTGGGGGCAGCAGAGTAGGTAAGTAATGATATATAACACTACAAAATGAAAACAAATAGTATTAATACCGCAAACGAGAAGGACAGCAGACCTCTGTAGAAAAACTTTAATCAATCTTAGCACCTCGGCTGAAGGCTGGTTAGCCAAGGCACTAAGACTGATTAAAGTTTTTCTAAATAGGTAAGTAAAGATGTAGTGACAAAGTCTATCCCAATACGTGAAGTCAGTGCCAACTGTAATGGTCTCATTCAAGGTTGTCATGCTTTCGAATTTCATTGAGTGCTCCATGTGCGTCCTTTCTTATGCTTGGAGAGTGTGTCAGTTAAATTCTGAAACTAAGTATAAATTAAGTTTATATATGGCCCTTAACTAGGAAAATAAAATGTCTGCAGTTCCTTCTTTTCTTCACTAAGCAGAACTAATTCATTTTTAACGTAGCTGTCATACTTACTGAGAGTGGTTAAGGTTTCTGCTCACAGCAGAGTCTCATTTTCAGCCAGTAAGATTTAATTTATTTGACCCTTGTATAATTACCATTATATTTTTCTATGTTAAAAAATATGACCCCATATATCAAAAATGGATGAACAGTTTCTTTATTTAAGTCCCCAGAAGTGCCATTTAATGAGGCTTAGTGGTGATATGCAGGATATATTTCAGAGGGAACATTTTTAAATTATTCTGCATTGATTTTCATCATGCTCCCTTTTTTGCTGTTATGAACAACTAGATATCCAGCTTCTTTGAATTCTTTCAATTGTTTTATGCCAGTAAAATATGAATATACCCAGCAGGATATGTGGCGATACCATGGCTGCATAATAATTATAAGTGTCTTCTTGAATTGCTAGAAACATATTTTATTCAGTGAGATACTCGTAGAGCAGTAATATCCCTGAAGTGACAAGTTAATTTCTCCATTTCATTTAGTGGCCATGTCCTTTAATTAACAGTGACATGCTGCCTTGCCTGTATTTTTTATGGAGTTTGCACATCTCTTACCAATGTTCTTATTTTGACAGTGGCATGTTCTTTTATGTAGCCACATACTTAGGTCTTTCAAACTTTCTGTACAATCAAGGTGCAAATATACCTAACATGGTATGTGATCTCAGCACACAATGTAAAATGCCTGCAGAATTCATTCTGTGTTGATAGAGTGAAAACAGAGAACCTGCAAGCTAGTATACCATAAAACCAGAAGGAAAGTTGACAAGGTGTGTTGCCATTTTACAGTTTGTTGTGCATTCCTAAAGTTGCTATTGAGTGAGTATAGCATAGGTTGGGAGAGGCCAGTTAGTAGTTTATAATGAGAGACCGTGTCAAATGCTTTGCGTAAGTCAAGAAGATGGATGGGCCTAAATGGCCTGCATTTCTATGATGATTGGTTGAGTTTGTAAAATGAAGATGGTCAGTTGTGGTGCTATGACTTGGATGAAGGCAGTGTTGGGTTTGTGAGATGAGGTTTTTGGCAGTGAAATGCTCAAAGAGCTCTGCGTGAGATTATCTGCAGTTAGACTTGCTGGTTTTAGATATTGGAGATTTTTTTTTTTTTTTTTTGAGGTAGGGACAGGTTTTAAGCAGAAAAATGTTCTGAGATCATTTAACTAAGTAGGCAGAGGAGGGATTGTCTTAGACAAAACACAAAGTTGTTTGGATGAGTTGGTCATCGGACTGGGTGGCAATGTCATTGCTGCAATTCTTAGTTGATGTTGTTGGAGTGGTTGCTTGACCAATGTGAAGAAGAATTTTCAGTGATGTCTTGAAGAGTTTTAGGATATGTTGGTGTTTTTCCTGTAGGTTAGTGTAGAAGGCTTTATGTTTGTTTTAATATGGGATTTGGTACAGTTTCTGATATGTCTGAACGTTTGGTAGTTGCTTTGAAATTTATTTGTGACCATTGTTTCCAAGCTTTGTCCCTGATGAGCATAAGTTGTTTGCTTTCTTTTGTTAACCAGTGTGCTGTTTTAGATTTTATCATTTTTTGTTCTGATAAAAGCCTTTTAATTTATTATATTTAGGCATACTCTGTTAAATTCTGAGGCTGTCATCTCTACAGGCATTTTCAGAATATCCCAGTTGTATATCTGAAAGTTGCAAAGGTAAGAAGATGGCTATTGATGGCGTCTGGTAGGCAACCACTGGTGGTTATTTAGTTTACAAATAAGGTGAGAATCCAATCCACTGTAGATTTTTCTACTGGTATTTTTGCTAAACCTAGGTGGGTCACTGATGAGTCAAATGAATTTATGCAAGTGTATTGTGCAAGTGGGGATATCTGAGCATATTAGTGCCAGCCAATGTTAAGGGATCCCACTATGATAGTTCCATGGCTAATGTTGATGGATATCCAACATAGGATTTCTTTGCCAGTAATAATATTTTTACCATGGGTCTGTATAAGACTGCTATGCTAATGCTCATTTTACTGTTTAGCTTTAGCTGAGAGATGAGTATTTCTCTGTCATTAAGTTGTGGAATGGGGTTGGGAAGGAGACGGATTTCAGGGGTGTTTCTAGAAAAATGGCTAACCCTCCAGCTGTTTTTTTTTCTCTATCCATTATTAGGGTGTTGTAGCCTGGTGGGACAACTTCTGCTTCTGTATCTGTTTTTTGCCAAGTTTCTTGTAGTAAGCAATATATCTGGGGGTGGGAGCTTGGGTGAAGGTCAATGTCTACATGCCTTTATGGAATTTTGCTGCATATATTTAGGGTTCATATTTTGGAATAGCTAGTCTGCTTATGCCTTTTGGGTAGAAAATTGGGATGTATGTATTTTTTGTGAGGGAGGTGAGTCATGTGTGTGTTTGTGTTGGGGGACCATTGTTTCGCTGGATGTCACCACTTTGTTTCAATTTTGATAGAAAGGTCTGTTATGCACAGATGTCCCTCTCACCACCCTGGATAAGGAAAAGGTCATGGTCACTGTCTGTCCGGTGCTAGGATCCACCATATCATGCATGCACTCATGTCTCTTAACAACAGGAGCTGTTATGACTCCATCATAGTTTATGTTGGTGTGAACAATTTGAGATGTACTTCTCTGGAATATATGAAGACAGACTTGACTGAGCTCTCAGATTATGTGTCTCAGGCAGGTATGTCCCTAGCCTTAAGCAGCATTTTATCTTCACCTAGGATGATGCCTCTCTAGAAACAGAAAATGATTGACTTCAATAATTGGCTTAGTTTCTTGTGTCATTTTAAGGGAAACCAGTATCTGTCAGTCTCATGGTCGTCAGACCTCGATGCTTTGCCAGAGATGGTCTTCATCTGTCACCCCTTTGATTTCAGCTACTGGCTAAGGCTCTTGGCACCCCCATAGTGCCCTTTTTAGGCAGTGTTTCAAGGACAAAATTCCCAATGTAAAAACTCTCTAAAAACAACCTCAAGGTTTTGCTGCTAAATGCTAGGAGTCTTAACATGAAACTGAACTCACTGGAAGCAGCCCTCACCTTGGAAGACGCAAACATTTGTGCAGCCACAGAGACCTGGTTCAAGGCTATGGAGAGCATCTCAGCCATACTGGGTTACACCTTCTTCCACATGTTCAGTCCAGAAACTGAAGGCATACAAACTAAAGGAGGCAGTGTAATAATATTCATTAAAGATAAATACACCTCCAGATTGGTTAAAGAGTATGATTCTCTGAAGATAATTCAGATGCAATTAACTGTTGGTAGGACACCTATTCAAGACATTACCAGCTGCAGGACCCCCCTCCATGAATCAGGACACCCACTCTGCCTATTTGAATCTACTTGAGTCTATCAAGATCCATCTGAACACCATGTTTTGGGTGACCTTAACTACCTATCCACTGGCAGGGTAAATTACTCATGCTCAGACTCACACTGGCCCAAAGGTTCTTTGACTTTGTTAACTCCAGTGCCCTGGACAAGCTGGTTGACACCCCCACAAAGTGTGCCAATATCATGGATATGGTGCTTAGCAATATGGGGGGGGGGCACTGCAGCACCCCCACTGTGAAGTCTTCCCTGCTGAGATCTGACCACAAATCAGCCTCATTCAAAGTAACTATCCCACCTGACCCCCCTCCATAGCAGTAACTAAGCTAAAAAGTTTCTCCAAAGCAGATTATAACAGTTTACAGGATAGTCTAAACAGCTTCACTGCAACCCTCTGATGGAATTGGCAACTATGCTGAGTTCTACACCAGTGCTTTATACAAACACCTTTACAACTGCATTGACTCAGCCATACCTAATAGGACCAAAACAAGCTCATCAAGGAAGAGCAAACCTGCCTGGTGGACAACTGCCATTGACAGGCTTAAAAATAAGATGGAGACATTGCAGTAAAAGGGAGAAAGCTCTAAACTGGAAACACTCCCTCCTCAGCTTAAACTAGCTAATAAGATTTCTTGTGAAGTCCTCCAAAGCAAGCTATGAATCCAAATTAGCTTTCGCAACTAAGAACAACCATAAGGCGTTCTTTAGTTACATCTGTAACCTAAAAAGAAAGGCTAAATTTGTGCTGAACTGGTAGTTAATAATACCAAATATACTGAGCTTGTTGGCCGACAGGTTCTGTGAATACTTCACACCCCTGTCCCTGCCATACACACTCCATCACATTCCTACCACCTGCCCCCTACCTTGTATCTCTAAAGAGCAGGTTGCACATGCCCTCTCTAAAGCCAAAAACACAGCATCTATGTGACCTGATAACATCCCTGGCTGCATCCTACATGGGCTCCAACAAGAATTGGCAACACTATTGGGTAGTCTTTTCAATGATAATCTAAGCACTGGCTTCATCCCAGCTGAATGGAAAATTACCACCATTATTTTCCTTGCACAAAGGTGGTGCTTTCACTAACATGGGGAACTATAGACCTATTAGCCTGACTAGCCTTATCTGCAAGGCCATGGAGTGAATCATCATGGACATTATCAACAAAGATATAAGTAATCTCCAAACACTTGACCCTACTCGGTTTGTATTTGCCAAAGGGAGATCATGCCTGTTAAACCTGGTGGACTTCTTTGAGACAGTCCCAAGGCCCTAAACGAGGGGAAATCTTTGCACATAGCCTACCTAGACTTTGCTAAGGCTTCTGGCAACCCCCACTCTAGTTAAGGTCAAACAAAAAACTTCTCCAAAGCTGATTATATCCTCCTTGGGGGTGGTATAAACAGCTTCACAGTCCCCTTCCCCTCTGTAGGAACTGGCACCCATGTCCAAATCTACACCAAAGTACTATAAGAGTATTTATATAGATGCATGGAATCAGGAATACCTGACAGGACAAAATCATCCTCCGCAAGGAAGAGTAAACCTGTCTGGTGGACATATGCAATAAATAAACTCTGTAACAAAAGGAAATAATTCGCTGTCCAGGGCCAAGAAGGAGCAGGTGCCCAATTAGAAGCAATCTCTCCTTAGCCTGAGCAAGCAAATAAGAGCACTACTCAAATCCTCCAAAGCAAACTATGAGTCCAAATTGGCCACATCTACTAGAGAGAATCATAAGGCCTTCTTCACATATGTCCACAATCTCAAAGGAAGCATGCAGATCTACTCAGAACTGGTGATCAAGGACACCACATACACAATTGCAGTAGATATAGCCAGCCTGCTGGCTGATAAATTCAGCAAAAACTTCACCCCTCTGCACCCCCCCCCCATCAGTAAATCAGGACAGCCCCAGTACAAACCTCCTTCCCCTTATATCTAGGGAACCGGTCATCACTGCCCTCTCAGAGGCCAAATATATAGCCTCCATGAGACCTGATAACATCCCAGGCTGCATCCTACATGAACGCAGGCAGGAACTTGCAGCACCATTATGCACTCTATTCAACCAAAGCCTGAGTACTGGCTTTATCCCAACTGAGTGGAGGACGGCCACTGTCAATCCCTTTGCACAAAGGTGGGCCATCCATCGATCCAGGAAATTATAGACCCATCAGCCTAACTAGCCTGATCTGCAAGGCCATGGAATGGATTATCATGGACATCATTAACAAGGACATTAGCAACCTCCAAACACTTGATCCCACACAGTTTGGCTTCATCAAGGGGAGGTCATGTCTGTTAAATTTGGTCATGTTCTTTGAGATGGTCATCAAAGCCACGGACGAGGGGAAGATGATGCACACCACCTACCTTGACCTGGCCAAAAACTTTGACACTATTCCGCACTCTAGCATAATAGATAAGCTCTCTCAACTAGGCATCAATCCGTATGTTACCAGATGGGTAGCAAACTGGCTCACTGATAGAACCCAGCTAGTCAAAGTAGGGGAAGTCACCTCAAGCAGTAGACCTGTAACAAGCAGCATACCCCAGGGATTGGTCTTAGAGCCTCTCTTATTTGGGACATACTTTTCTGAGGTGCAGGCCAAAACCAGTGGGCTATGGCTGACCAATTTTGCAGATGACTGCAAGCTGGGCACTGTCATCAATTTTCCTAGTGATGTGGACATCCTACAAGAAGGTCTCATCCAAACAAATGACTGGTGCCAGAAACATGTTCTCAAACTGAGTATCAAAAAATGCATCATCATCCCCTTTGGGGAGAGTGACATCCTCACAAATTATCACATTAATAACAATGTCCTAAGCATGCAATCAGTTGTGAGGGATTTGGGCACCCAGGTTGATAGCAACCTGACTTTTGACCACCATATTGCTTCCGTTGTATGGAATTCTTTCTACATGGCCCACCTCATATGTAAGGGTATCTCATCCAGGGACATGGAGGTCATAACATCCCTGTATTCATTGTACAACAATATAATCAATCCAACAGGTTAGGTACGTACTGTTGCAGGAGGTGTGCAGCCTGTCAATATAATCATGTGGGAGGCCGCTTTTTTACATCCACACAAGGGGTTCACCTTTGAGTCTAATTTTTATGCTGATTGTCAGACGAAGAACGTGGTTTACTTTAGTTATTACACAATCTGCTATGCTTTTTACATAGGGAAGACCAATCGTCCTTTGAAAGACAGAATACTGGAGCATATAAGGGATGTCAGGAATGCTAAGGAAAGCAGTGCACTTGCAATGCACGTCAAAGAAGAAGGTCACGCACTTGGTTTTAAGTTTTTTGTACTTAAAATAGTCCCTGTTAATAAAAGAGGAGGTAATTTGTATAGTCATACAGAAGGTGTTGAGCAGGAATGGATACTCAAATTCCAGGCGGATGAACCACCTGGACTTAATAATAAAGTATCCTTAAAACCTTTTTTAAGAGCAAGATCACTTAAAGATTAATATTTGTATGTAATATGTATACATAATACATACTTTTAGTAATATTTACTGTGCTTAGCCTCTCTATATATATTTTTATACTTTTTATATGTACTGCATTTTTTGAACACACAGATTACATACTTATATATTTTATGAATATATTTGTGTATATATATAATTTTAATACATGGCTTTATGAAGGTATTATTAGAGTTTTAAATAGGATATTTGTATAGTTGTTGACTATCTCATTTTATAATATTAGCACCTTGGTGTGCTAGCACTTTAATTTGTACTCCACATGCTTTTATGTCTTGTTTTTATTGGTTGCTATGTGATTTATGAGTCTATTTAAAATGTTTTGTTAAACCTGTTTAATGTTAGTCTGATGAAGCGGGAGTTGTCCGCGAAAGCTCTTACTTTCTCTGTGTTCTATTATATTAAACGTACTTTTGCTACTGTACCTGCTGTGTGCTACCAACGTTTTTTCTCTGTATATTTACATATTGTACTTATTTTACTGCTTACACTTTAACAAAGTCATTTTTGTGTTTAAATTACCTGTTTAACTGTTGTAGGCTACACAATCAAGTGTGATAGCCATTTCTGTGCATTTAAAGTGTTTTTTTTATTGCATCTGCTTTATTTTCTGAAAAAAACAAAAAATATACCTGTTTTCCCACCTTTCTAAGCTAGTATAGTCCAGTTTTCAGGTTAGTACTGAATTCAGGGCTGTGTTACAAGTTTCTGTGTTTGCCCATACCTTACTTGGATAGAAGGACGTTTCTCTGTTCACTGTGAGAGAGGGAGCTTTGAGCAGCCTATCTGTCCCTGGAGGACAGGTTTCAGCCCAGAAATTAGTAGTTTATTGGCCATTTTGAGCTAATTTCTCTCTCTTTCATTTCCCTGCTATAAAACCCGCATTTGCACGGTTTTGCGTGCTGCAGCGGTTAGCTAGGGTATAACTATTCCTGGCACCACAAAGTCTACTCTTCAATTTTTCCCTTGGAACCAGACAAACTTTACTCTTAAGCACTCAAACCATTCACTTCTCATCCCGGCACTTGCTCAAAACTCATAGCAAGCGCTAATAAACCTTAGCACTAGACCCCCCTATACTGTAGAGAATGACAAGGCTCTCTATTTGACCTTACCATCCAATCAATAAAACAGTTCACTGTACCTATCCAGGCATGTCCAAAGGGCAGTTTCAGGTGTACTCTCCAGTCCAACTGGTGAATATGGGCATTCTGAGGCAATGTTAAAATCTCTCAACCCAAGACTGGACCAGGCAGTCAAGAGGAGAAGAGAATTACTTGTATCACACCACCAGTCTCACATAGACCTATGAAACCAGCACCGGCAAAAAACACACATAAATACACAAAAACATACTCAGAGGCTCTAAATAAAAATCTGCAAAAGCAACAGAGACCTCCAAAGCAGACATCCAAGCAACCTCCAACCCGTAACACAAACCATGAAACACATACTTCACAAAACCAGTGTGCCACACAATCACAGCCCTTAAGGCAAAATAACATACCCAACACACCAGTCATAGGTGATTCTATAGTCAGCTACACTGATGTCCCACTCACTAGGCTGAACAAGGAGAAGGTTACTGTTAGCTGTCTGTCGGGTGCCAGGATCTGCCACATAGCACAAGCACTCAGGTCACTCCAGAACAAGTACAAATATGACTCTGTTATTGTCCATGTTGGTGTGAATGAACTGAGCTGTACCTCCCTGGACTGTATAAACAGAGACATGGAAGAGCTCTCTGATCACATAGCCCAGGCCGGTATGACCCTGACCCTGAGTAGCATCCTGCCCTCACCAAGAATGATACAACGGTAGAGAGAAAAAAATATCAATTTCAACAATTGGCTAAGCTTTTGGTGTCATTCAAAGGGGATCCAGTATCTGTCAGCCTGGGATGACATGCTCGACAAGCCACACTGCTTCGCTAGAAATGGCATGCACCTGTCACCTTTAGGCTTTTGAATACTGGCCAAGGTTCTTGCCACCCCCATAGTACCTTTTTTAGGCAAGGCTCAAAAGACAAACCCACCAACGTAAATAGCACAAGTAACAAAAAACTGAGGGTAATGCTACTCAATGCCAGAAGTCTAAACCTCATAATGCACACACTCGAGGCACTCCTCAGTATGGAGAAAATTGATATATGTGCAGTAACAGAAACCTGGTTTAAGGCTCAAGAGAGCATCCCATCACTACCAGGCTACAACTCATACCATACATTTTGGCCACAAAACTCAGACCGAAATACAAAAGGCCGGGAAGTATCCATATTCATCAAGGATACCCACACCTCTGGGTTAGTGGCACAGCACGATGCTTCAGAGATCATCCACGTGCAACTACCAAAGGGCAAAACTGCTATTCAAATCATAGCTTGCTACAGATCACCCACCATGTTCCAGGACCCCCAATCCACATTCCTGGAAACACTGGGAAACATAAAGGTTCCACCAAACACCCTGATATTGGGTGATTTCAATTACCCAAACATTAACTGGGAGAACTACTCAAGTACAAACTCCCTTGCCCAATATTTCCTAGAATTTATAAACTCAAACACCCTGGATCAACTGGTCAACACCCCCACCAAAGGTGACAACATATTGGACCTGGTCATCACCAACATGGGCGACCAGTGTTCCACACCGGAAGTCAACCTCTCGTTGGTTAGATCTGACCATAAACTAATCCCTCTGGATATCCACATTCCGCCACCACCCCCAGTCAAAGAAACCACAGTGAAAAACTTTTCAAAAGCAAACTTCACGTTACTTAAGACCAAGGTGGGAAGTTTCAAAGCCCCCATGCTAAAGGATAATGCTGTCCAAGCTGCAAAATCCTTTACTAATGCACACTATGGGCACCTACAAGAATGCATGGATTGTGCTATCCCAAACAACACCAAGACTCACTCCTCCAAGAAAAGGAAACCAGTCTGGTGGACCCCTGCCATAAACAAGCTATACAATAGAAGGAGGAAACTAGTACAGAAAAGAGTAAAATCCCAAGAAGGGAAGACATCCCTGATTAGTATCAGCAAGAAACTATGTTCCGTCATAAAATCATCCAAGGCTAGCTTTGAAAGAAAAAATTACCATGGACTCCAAAGATAACCACAAGGCATTCTTTAGCTATGTCAAGAATCTAAGTGGCAATTCTCAGATCTGCTCAGAGTTAGTGTAGAATGGCACAAAATACACTGAACTGACCAATATAGCCAACATCCTTGCAGACAGGTTCAGTGCAAACGTCATCCCCCCCTCACCCCCAAAAAGGTCCATAACTATACCAGAAGAATGTAGTGCCCCTGAAATCACATACACTCAGGTTAGAACAGCCCTCTCCAAAGCCAAAAACACAGCATCAATGAGACCGGACAGTGTCCCAGGCTGCGTCCTACATGAGCTCAAAGATGAACTAACCCCTCACCTAAACACACTGTTTAAACTCAGCCTCTCCACAGGCTACATGCCAACAGAGTGGTGCACAGCAACGGTTATTCTACTCCACAAAGGTGGAACCACAACGGACCCCGGGAACTATCGCCCTATAAGTCTGACTAGCTTGGTCTGCAAAGCTATGGAGTGCATCATCATGGATCTCATTAACAGAGACATTGGAAACCTCCAAACACTGGACTCTACCCAGTTCAGCTTTTTTAAGGGTTAATGCCACCTAAACCTGGTGGACTTCATTGAGACAGTTACCAAGGCTATAGACGAGGGAAAGGTGGTACACACAGCCTACCTAGACCTTGCAAAGGCCTTCAACACCATTCCCCACAAAGATATTATAGACAAGCTCATCAGCCTGAACATAAACCCCTACATCACAAAATGGGTTGCCAACTGGCTCATGGAAAGAACCCACATGGTAAGAGTTGCGGGAGCTAGGTCTGACTCTAAACCAGTTAAAAATGGCATTCCCCAGGGCTCAGTCCTAGGACCTCTCCTGTTCAGCATATATTTCTCAGAGGTACAGGCAAACACAGGAGGACTACGGCTGACCAAGTTCGCAGATGGTTGCAAACTAGGGGCAATAACTGACTCTCTGGCTGACACAGACATCCTCCAAAAGGGTCTCACTGAGACAGATACCTGGTGTCAAAACCATGGCCTCAAGCTAAATGCCAAAATGTGCATAGTCATCCCCTTTGGAAAAAACAAAGGGCCCACAAACTACCACATAGGTGGTAGCCCCCTAAATAAGGAAGACGTAATAAGGGATGTGGGGACCCAAGTAGATAGTAACCTCTCCTTTGATAATCACATTGTCAAAGTGGTTAGAAAATCCTTCTATGTGGCCCACTTAATCACAAAAGGGTTTGCATTCAGATTGAAAGAGGTCATTGGACCCCTCTACGCATCACTCATCAGACCCATCATAGAGTACAATGCCCCATTTGGGATGTACCTTACAAGACACCTGCAACAATTACAAAGACCGCAGAAGTACATCACCAAGAGGATCACTGGCCTCAAGCAGATGCCCTATGCAGCACGACTGAAGAAACTCCAGCTGTACTCGGTTGCATATCTGCTACTCAGAGGTGACCTCTGCCTGACATACAAGGCCATATCCAACCCAGAATTGATGGACATGCTCCACCTAATGAAAACCATATCCCCTCGAGCCACACTCTCCAGGGATCTAAACCTGACCACAACAATAAATAGGACGTGCTGGAAGGATAGATTCCTGTGCTTGAATCCCATGCTCTGGAACAATATTCCAGTCTACAATTAGACAGAGCTCCTCACTAACCCTCTTCAAGAGAAACCTTGACGAGTGGATGGGAAACAGAAAGTTTACCCCAGGGATCACTTCAATGGCTCTGCTGAACAGAGGCACAGGGAACTAATCTAAGGGAACGGCGAAAGCCAACACATTCTGGATAGGCTTATAAATGCCTTCGGGCAGATAGCCTAGTACCTACCTATGAACCTATGAACCTAATCTCCAAATGATCAACATCCTGCGAAAAGTTCTTACACAGACAAATGATTGATGCCAAAGGCATGGCCTTAAACTCAAAAAATGTATTATCATCCCTTTTGGTAAGAGCGATGTTCCTGCTAATTACCACATCAATAGCAACACTCTAAATACGGACTCAGTGGTGAGAGACCTGAGCACACAGGTTGACAGCAATTTTAGCTGTGATCACCATGTCTCCACAGTGTTTAGAAGGGCATTCTATATTGCTTACCTCATAAGTAAGAGTACTGCCTCCAGAAAAAAAGAAGTTAAAACCTCCCTATTCCCTTCCCTCATCAGACCAATAATTGAGTACAATGCCCCTTTTGGTATGTCCCTTTCCAAGCACCTGCAACAATTGGAGAAACCACAAAGGTTTTTCACAAGGAAAATTCAAGGTCTTCAGCATCTGTTCTATATGGGTTGTCTGAAATCACTGTCACTTCATTCTGTTTCATACAGGCTATTCAGAGGTGATCTCTGCCTTGCATATAAGGCAATCTCGGACCCTGCTTTATTGGAAGTGCTGCATATCCGCAAGTCAAATGGTACACGGATTACTCAATCTAAAGACCTTAACCTGGTATGTGACATTACTAAAACCTGCTGGAGGGACATATTTGTCTCCCATAGCTTACCATACCTTTGGAACAGACTCCCACTTCATGTCAAACAGAACACCTCATTGTCCCTTTTCAAACACAATCTGAACGATTGGATGGGTAACCATAAATTCATCCCAGGGGTTCCACCTGTGTCCCTCTTGGACACGGGCATTATGTGCTGATTGTGGAAATAAGGGTAGAACTTGGCAAGGCTTGTAAGGGCCCTAGAGCCATTAGCCTAGTAACTTCTTATGATCTTATGATCCTATAAAGTGTTTGTTGGGAGGACATTTGTATTTGAGTTTATATTTTAAGTCAAGTTTTGCTAGTTCATAGACAAGTCCTAGGCTAGCTGTCCTTGATGGCTATTTTAAGCCTAGCCAATTTCCCCCCAATGATGAGAATCAAACCATGTACCTTGTATCTGTGAGGTAAGGATCTTAACCATTATACCAACATGCAAGTCACTAGTATTTAGATATCTGTGCTTATGGAGATGAAGGTGAGTGATACAGTACAGGTTAGGGAAGATTGTATGGGTGCAAAATGGTGTGTTTTGGTTGGTGATGTGGTTTAGGGGTAGGAGATAGAGAAGATGTGATTGGAATGATGTTATGTTTGTGAGTAGGATTGAGGGAAATGGCATTAAGAGTTGAAAAATGAGCATAGTAGATAAAAGAGATGAGTGAATGGATATCTGTTTTATAAAGAGAGTGAAGGAAATGTGAAAGGTTTTTGATGAGTTAGGATTGTACTTTTTGATATGTAAGATGTTTTTGGTGGCTGAGTGTTTTGAGAATAGGGGGAACTGCTTTTGTTTCTTAATGTGCTAGAGTGAGGGTAGGGTAAATAAGTGAAAAAGAAAAAGGATAACAGAGGGGTATTCAGATGGTGGTATAGAGTAAGACGTATTAATGCATATGAGTACTTCTGTATAGTATGCTAAGTAAGGCAGGAAGGGTGTGTGGTGGAGGAAGGTGGAGAAAAGGTCAACAAAACTTGTCCATATGAGTTTTTGTGGATGAAGCAAGGAAAGGGATGAGATGCAGTACATATGTAAAAGGGAAAGGTGGACTTGAGGAATGTTAAGAAAGTTTTCTGTTTTGTACTAGAGGTGGTCAATTAAGGTGTTAATATTTAGGAAATTATGTATGGTGATAGCGGAGGAAGGCAGGAAATGATGTGTATGAAGTGGTGGAAGGCAGGAACTGATATGTAAGAAGTAGGAGGAGTCATGATGTGTAAGGAAGGAAGGTAGTAAGTGATGAATAAACAGTGGGGGGAGAAAGAGAAGAAATGCAGTATTTAGCTGTGTGTATGCAGGATGTGGGAGTGCTGAATGGTGTGTATATGACTGAATAGCATTTTTCTGAGTGGAGTTTAGTAAGTTTAGATATAGTGAAAGCATGGGTGGGTGGGAATTAGGTGTAGGGTAAGGGATTGAAGTAAGCCTCAGTGTAGTGATGGCAAACAGAGCAGAGCCAACATAAACAGTGCATTATGTAAGTTCAGAAACAATTTATGAATTTAGCCCGAGAGGAAAATAACCAAGTAAGTGAAAGAAATTATCTTTTTTTTGGCTATACTGGTAGGGGAAATAAATTCTCCCAAGGGGAGAAAGGGTCTATGTTACAACAGTGAACGATCAAATGATGGAACGCTGTTATATCGACCACAAAAGAACGAAAACAAAAATTAACGAACAGCCAGAACAGCTAATTTTTTTCCAGGGAAAAAAATTTGCTGTTCCCCATTGTTATTTATGTATGTACATTTAAGTTAGTTATACAGATTCTTTATGAAATCAAGGAGACAGTAACTTTTATTTCCATGTCTGTCTTTTATGCTTCCTTTAGTGATGTATAGAGAAAGAGAGCGACAATGAAGGATTCTGCTGGGGTTATTTAATTTTCATAGAATAAACAAAATGCTTGATTTGGTTTATGCCCCAGTGATGCAGAGATGTTTGCAGAAACACAGAGGTGTATATTAGTGAGTGGAGTATGTATGGCTTTGCAGTGGCAATCCTTGCATTTTTGTGGAGCAAGGCTGCAACAGCGAAGTTCGATACTTACTCCATTATTCCCATTTAGTGTCCCTTCACTGTCTGTAAAATTTTCAGTCATGATTTCTCAATGACAGCTTGTAAAAAGTAATTTTAAGGTAGCAAGAAGTTATTATATAGTAATCTAACATCTATTGCTACCTTTCAAAGAAGCAAGCTTTTTGACAGCTTACATGTTGTCATTATAGGTATCTATCAGTGTGTTCATAGGTGTTTACTATGCTAAACACCACAAGGGGCTTTTTAATCCTAGCCATGCATCCTGATTCTCTGACATGTTCTGGTACCTTTGATACATGTAAGCAGGGTCTTGAGAGGTGAAACATTTACAAGCAGTGGCTAGGGAGATGCACCATTTACAGCCTGCCTGTGTCCATAAACAACAAAGGTGCCAAACCAGAGATGAATTTCCTGTTTCCCATCCAATTGTCCAAGTTACACTTGAATTGGGTCAGGGAGGAACTCTGCTTCACATGGATATAGACCCTACTCCAGAGAAGGGGTAGTCTCTGGAATACATACCTGTCTCTCTAGCAGGTCCTATTTATATCACAGGCAAGGTTTAAGTCTTTAGAACAGGTAATTCTGGTGCCGTTATTTTGCAGATATGCAGGAGGTCCATCAGAGTGGGGTCTGACAATGCCTTGCATGCCAGGCATAGATCTCCCCTTAACACCCTGTAGGAGACAGAGTACAGGGATAGGGCCTTGAAGCAGTCTGCATAGGACATGCTACTTACACCCTGTATTATTTTAGTGAGTAACCTCTGTGGATGTTCCAATTGTTGTATATGCCTGGTTAGGTACATAACAAAGGGGGCATTATACTCAATATAGGTCTGATGAATGTTGGATACAGTGGAACAATGACTTCCTTGGACCTAGATATCATACAAGTTGTGCAACATACAATGATTTCCTCACTACTGTAGACATGTGATGATCAAAGGCCAGATTACTGTCTACATTTGTCCCCAAGTCCATGACTACTGGATTGGATTGACTGTTAAGTTTATGTTGTTAATATGATAGTTACCAGGGTTAGATGACTTCCCAAAGGATAATATTATGCATGTCTTGGCATTTAGTTTTAGTCCATGGCTCTGGCACCAGTTGTCTGTATGTATCAGCCCTTCCTGGTGAACATTTATGTCAATAGGTGATTCAGTGACAACTCCTAATTTGCAATCATCTGCAAATTTAGTCAGCCAGAGGCCATTGACATTGGCCTTGACTTCAGGGAAGCAAATGCCAAAAAGGAGCAGTCCCAGGACTGATCCCTGAGGGACTTTGCTTTTGACTGGCCTCTTTGTAGAGGTGGAATCCCCACTTCTAACTTGCTAGGTCTTCTCTGTGAGCCAGCTGACTGTTCACTGGTTCACATAAAGGTTTGTACCTAACATCTTAAGTTTGTCAACAATGCCCAAGTGAGGGATTGTGTCAAATGCCTTAGCCAGGTCAAGGCAGGCAGTGTGAACCATTTTGCTGTCATCCAATGCTTTGATCTAGGACACTTGACCCTGTACAAGTAGGTAATGGCAGCCTTCTCTCATACCATACCCTACCTTCCTATGTTTCTGTTTGTGAGGAATGTTTTTGGTGTATATAATTTGTCTAATTTTATATATATATATATATATATATATATATATATATATATATATATGTACTGTTGTTGTTGTGTCTTTTGGCTTTTCTCAGTTAGGGGTCACCACAGCGGAACTCCAGTCTGCTAATGATTGGCAGTAGATTTTTTTACGTGCAGAGTTGCCAGCCCTGATGCACAACCTTCAATGAAGGTACGCCCATTCACACATGTCTCCACACAGAAGACGCTCTAGCTGAGAATCGAACAGGACAACGTCTTACTGTGAGGCGGAAACGCTACCGCAGCACCACCACCGCAGTTATATATATATATATATATATATATATATATATATATATATATATATATATATATATATATATATATATATATATAAAATAGCTCTGATAACCTTCTGGTGGTTCAGGAGTTCATGGCCCGTCAGTGAGTGCAAACATTGCTCTTTAACGCAGCAACATCCTGTCCAGTAGCCTGACTGTTTGCCACTCACAATCAGTATGTTCCATATTGTTTTTTCAATCTACACTTAGAATTATATAATTCATATGCCTGATATGATCTCATCTGTATTCCTACAGTTTGCCAGGTACATTACCAATCAGTAGCCTAAACGTCTATCAGCAAATTTGGAAAACAGGAAGGTGGCCATTAGATTGGGAAAATGTCAGTTTATATTTTAGTTCTAAAAAGGTTAAAGTTATTGGGAGGACAGATTATTAAATGTGTTTTATATGCTAGTAAGGCAATGCTCGATATTCTGCAACCTATATTTTAGCAATATGTAGACCAAGAACTTCCAGATGTATAAGGTTGTTCTAGAAGGAGCAGGTAGACCAGAGCACAAACTACCAACATCAGCAATAGACTTCAAGAACAGTATTAACTGGGAGGAGGGTGCATGGCTAAGATGGCTAACTGAGTGCAGTAACTGGTGAAAGCTCCGCGACTGAAATTCTTTCTCTAACAGAAAATATATTCAAAAAAATAAAACTTGGAGATACTTGTTAGCTAATTTTATTCACTAATAGTCAGAGAAAATATTAGCATCAAGTTCTTCAAAAGCTGTAATTTTCCTTCCAAATTTTCAACTGCTTGGTTAAGAGAGAAGAGACTTCAAAATGAGACACCTGAGAAATGGTAGTCAGGATTCTTGTGTTAAAAAAGCTGTCTGGTCACTAATATCTAGTATGCAGGATGTATTACTTAAAATGGACAAACTGGAAAACAAATTAAAAAGTTTCAAAGAAGAGACCAGAAAGAAGATGGAACATTTAGAAATTCTTATGAAACAACAAAGTGCACAAATCAGCAGTATGGAAGAACTTTTAAATAATCATGAAGGGAGAATAACTGAAAGTGAGTCTGAGACTGAATTTCTTTTAAAACAAAAAAAAAAACTGGCTCATAGATACAGCTAGAAAATAGACTGAAATGAAATAATGTTAGAATTTATGGTATACCTGAAAAGTGTGAGGGCGACAATATAATAAACTTTTTAACAACCTGGCTATATAAAACTTTAAATTTACCTGAAACATTAGCTTTTGGAATTGAAAGGGCACATAGATCCATGGGAGCACATTCAAAGAAGGAAAACTCACCACCATGTTTAATTATAGTTAAGTTTATGTCTAGCTTACAAAAAGATCAAATATTAAAAACAGCATGGCCCAGCCCACCTATTAAAATAGGTGAATGTATGTCCAATTTGACAGTGATCATTCCAGTAAAGTAGTAAGTAAAAGAAAATCCTGCTTACTACTGATCAAGGAACTTAAAAAAAAACAGCATTTATGCCAATTTGGTGCTTCCTGCAAAGATCAAATTATTTCTTTCTGAAGGAACTAAAATATTTGACACATTGGAGGAGGCATTCACTTTAGTCAACAAAAGTAAAATCTTTAATAATACTGAAGAAATGGATTACAACATTATATCCCTCAAGAGACAGAGTAAGTTGAATTCCTTGTAAAATTAAAAAGCTTAAAAATAAGTGACTTTTATTCTCTGATTGCAGGAAGTCTATTTTTGAAACAATGGATATACCCTTTAAGTAAAAGATTAGTATTGGACTTTAAGCTTTGAAACGTATGTGAGTATGTATTTATAGTTTAAGCTAAAACATTTTCATGATACTGAATATAAATGGTTAGTTTTACTGTTTTACTATATTTACAGTACAAGACTTAATGTATTGCATTTAAATAAACATATAAATGTATTTCTAAATGTTAAGCAAATACTTCCTGTAAGAGAATGTCATTAAATTATAAGCAACAGAACTGGTAACTTTAAGACTATATAAGTTAAGAATTTTATTTTATTTGTTTAATATTGCTTAGTATGTGCACTTCTGGGTAACTGAAAGTCACATCTAAGTAATATGCTGATTAGAAGTGCTAAAGGGCTGGTGATTTTGTTTTCTTTGTTTCTGTGTAATACATTCCTTTCATAGGTCACTTATGATGCAAGCAATACTTGAAAAAAGCTTGAGAGCAAACTAGTGTTCCAGTTGCTGGTTACTTGCTTCCCTTGCTTCCCAACATGAGCTGTTTTGAAGAAAATCTAGGCCAAAGTTCATCACTGATGTTTTTGAAAACAGAAAGGAGCTTTCTTTCTCTTTCTTCTTTTTTTCAAGTATATATGTGGGAAGTCTGCTAAAAATAACATATTTTTTTCTTTCTTTTCATAAAAGTGAAGAACTGGTAAAACAGAATATTATTAACTTCTGCATTATAAATTAATTAGAACCTTTGATTGTGAGGACCACAACCAACTGTGACAAGTCCTTAAAAGAAATGGGATACCAAGTTACCTTATCTGCCTCTTGAGGAATCAGCATGCCAAGCAAGAAACAACAGTAAGAACCAAAGATGGAATAACTAATTGTTCATTATTGGAAAAGAGTGCAAAAAGACTGTATATTATCACCCTAGTTTATATGCTGAGTGTATCATGTGAACTGCTGGGTTAGCTGAATAAGATGTTGGAATCAAAATTGCTGGGAGAAATATTAACAATGTCAGATATGCAGATGATATCACTCTGATAGCTGAAAGTAAAGAATAGTCGAAGACCCTCTAGATAAAGATAAAAGTAGAAACTACAAAAGCTAGCTTGTTAACCAAAGTAAAGCAAACAACAAAAAAAGCAAAATTAAAATGATAGTCATATCAGTTATTCACAAATAGACAAAGAAACAGTGGTGGTAGTCACATATTTTATTTTCTTGGACTTAAGATGTTTGTAGATGATAATTGAAGACATGAAATTAAAAGGTACTTACTTTTTCGTAGGAGCTCTATGAAAAATCTGGGTAAGATTTTTAAGACAATTTACATTAAGTTACATTATTAACAAAGTTCAGCATAGTCAAAGCTGTGGTTTTCCCCGTAATAACACGTAGCTCTGACGGCTGGACTATAAAAAAAGCTATGTACTGGAAAATCAATGCTTCTGAGCTGTGGTGCTGAATAAAGATTTTTTTTAAATTATGTAAAATGCAAGTACATCAAATACATCAATACTTAAGGAAATAAATTCAGACTTCACTGAAAAGTGTGATAAAACTAAAACGCAAAAATACTTTGTTGACATAATGGGAATAGAGGATTCAGAAGGGAAGATACTGATGCTGGGAAAGATGGTAAAAGAAAAAGGGGGCAGCAGAGGCTATGGTGGATAAAAACATTACTAAATCAATGAATACAAATTTCAAGAACATAAAGAAGCACCTCTAGTAGACAAGCCTGGCATTCTAATGCCCTTGTAGTTATACAAAGTCAGTCTGCAACTAAAAAAGAGTGACATCTGTCTTTCTATAGTGTTTGTGAATGACATACATGTTGAGACATAGCACAATATTTCCAATAAAATATCATTTGCATTCATGTAAAATTATTTTCCTTCTGCTGTGTAGACCTGGCAGAACGTTTCACCTGCCTTTTGTTGGCTCAGTTGTACTGCAACATAAAGCGTCCACATTCTATTTTTAATTTTCTCATTAATCCCACCAAATGCTACTAGTAAAAATGATTATCATGTGTAATGCTAATTATCATAAAGCAGATGGTGCACCTTACATTTGTTTATAGTATGTCTATATATCAAAGATAAAATATTTTATGTGATCCTCTGTCATTTAGATAGGATTTAATTTTGCTGTTTCATTATTGAAGTTTTCATTTTCCAGAGGAACCGAATGAATGTTGTTTCATTTTATTGATGCTTTGCATAGATTCTTTCTTTATGAGCTATAATATGGAGGAAATGTTGATCCTAATATAAAACAAGGCTTTTACTGAGTACATAAGAATGACAGTGGCATGGTAAAAAATAGAATGCATAAATGTATCACAGAGGACTTTCAAATTCACATGGTGCAAACTTATGGCAATGCCTGCATGGATACTTTATTCTGTACATACCTACAAAACTACTATAAAGTAAAAATGAAACAGATTTTCAAACCCAGGCTTCAGAGAATCAGAATTATGTATGAACATGAAGAACTGAAGTTATCTGACTGGTATACATCATTCTACTTACTTTCCCTGCAGAGAATTAAAATCCGCTAGTAATTTTAGTGTTCAGATCCTTATGAATTTATATTGATTTGAGAATAACGGTGTAGTACAGATGTTTCCAGACTTTGAAATTGTAATATAGATGAGGTTCATAGTATCAATAACTTGCACTGTTTTCTCCTACAGGTTTAGTTGCCTTCTTCTGAAAAGAAGTGACTGCAACTCCCAAGGCTGTCTTCATATCTGTCTGCTCCACTTGATGGTTTGAAAAGAAATAGTTTGTGGTGTAGTTCTGCATGTTTAACAATAAAAGTGTGCATTTGTAATGTTTTCAATGTTATTTTGTACCTGTTATGCAGATTTCTGCTCCTCATGTCACCCTGCAGAAGAATACTGATTGGTTTCCAGCCAGTCAGCAACATTTAGAAAACAGCTTTATATAATGCAATCACATGATTGGTTCAAATAATAGCTAAAGCTGGGCTAGTAGTTCTACAGAATACCCACTCCTTAAAAGAGACATCGATACAAACTAAATGTAAATCAATATAATGCAGTAATCTATTCAGCCTAGTATTTGGTTTTAGTTGATTCACAGTTTCCCTCCAGTTAAAGTGTGTGTTAATAATAACAGAAAGTGAAGACAGTTTAACTCAAGTTTTTAGCTATTTTATAAAAGTGGTATATGCTGGATCACATTAAGAGTGTAGTATGCTTGTTTAATGATATTAAACTTTTTGTGGGCACTAACCTGCAGGAATTAAAGCCATGGCTCACAACTCCACATAGTCTTTCAGTAATATGTATCACTTATTAGATTATGTAGAAGGGCGGCCGCGGTGGTGCAGCGGTTAGCATTGCCGCCTCACAGCAAGAAGTTTTCTGGTTCTATTCTCGGCTGGGGTGCCTTCTGTGTGGAGTCTGCATGTCCTCCCTGTGGTCACATGGGTTTCCTCCAGGTGCTCCGGTTTCTTCCCAAAGACATGCAGTAGGTGGATTGGACACTCTAAATTGGCCCTAGGTGTGAGTGGGTGCATATGTGTGCCTTCTGTGGAAGGTTGGGTGCCAGGCTGGCAACTCGACATCATAAAACTCCACTGCCAATCATGAGCAGACAGATGATCTGCTGTGGCGACCCCTAACTGGGAAAAGCTGAAAGAAGAAGAAGATTAGATTACGTAGAAGGCTCCCAAAGTTAACTCAGGAGGGTTGATAATAAATTGCTCCTGTCTTAGTTTCTCCATTTAACTTTGCCACTGAAAGTGAACTTTCAAGATATCTTAATATGGAAAAAATATATATCATCCTATCCTGTGTCCAGAGATAGCTATATCCTAGTCATTGCAGCAGACTAAACTGATTGAAATCTACCTGATGTGAAAAAAGATAGCAAAACAAACTGAGAGACAAGAAAAGCTCACTGATAGAGATGGTGAAGGATTCACAAAGTAAAATAAAAGGATGAATTGTCAGGCCAATGTCTACTTGCTATGTACTTTGAACACTGTACCATAGAATGGATGTAAAGGTCTGCACATGGCCCACCTTTTTGCCATACAAGTAATGATATTGCATCTGTGTGTTTATCAACTGAGCATGCTTTAATTTGTTTAAAAGCCTGCATAGTTGTATCTTTTGCCCTATATCCTAATGTATGATTTATGAGAAAATGGATTTGTAGGTCATCTCTAAATATTGCAGAGAAGTATGACACCATGTTTAAAACACTAGCAAAGTATACATATCCAGGAAGCTGTACAGGTGCACAACTGTTCTTTAACTTACCATGTGCTGAAAAGCATACATCTATTATGGTGTTGTCTCTATGTGTGCTTCCTTCTCTAGCTTTCTCAAGAAACTTTCCGTAATTAAATGTGAACACAGGGTCCTTGATATACATCATGTAATGTTCTGCAAACACCATATGTGAAACAAGGAATAAGACTACTTTTCAAAAACACCTACAACCATACACAAAATTCCTAAAATATTGCAATATTACAAAACCATGAAAAAAATCAACAAAAACACCGAGGACATTTTCTGAGTATAATGATGAAGTCCAGGGTAAGTGCAATAGAGAAATCACAGGCCTTTTTGTTGTTTGCCCATACTCTGTAATATTCCTGGTGAACAACTGTTTAAGCAATAATGCCCAATAGGGTGTATGCTATTGGAGAAATAACACCAGCCCAGGAATTATTTCCCCAACAGCATACACCTTGGAGGACATTTTTGCACTCAGAGAATGGAATATTTGTTAAATTGTTTTGCATTTTTTAATTACAATGCACTTTTTCATTTTATTTATCTTTTGCCTGACCATGTTATTTTATTTTTTGATGTAATAAAGTTCTTCCCCCTAATATTTCAAACTTGCTGTAGCATATTTAATTGTTGTTGGAGAAAATATTTTATATCCAAAATAAAAGTTATTCAAGTATTTAATGTCTACACACACACACACACACACACACACACACACACACACACACACACACACACACACACACACACACATATGCATGTTTATTTCTTTTTTCGTTATTTACTTATTTTTTTAATTATGCTCCCTAAACAACAAAGATGCTTAGAGTTTAAGATATTGCCATGAAGAGGTGGACTTGTTTTTTTTTTACTAGGCATTACCTGCATATTAAAATAAAAAAAAAATGCTCACGTGTTATTCTACTTCCCACAAAACGTACTGTTGCTAAGAAGAAAAAAAAGAGAATGTGTGGGAAGCAATGTGCAGAGTAGGTTTTATATCCCAAGTAGTTCACTGTAAAGTTCCAAATACAATACGAATCAGGTTCAGATGTCTCCTCAATGTAAACAGCCTATGCAGGCATTTGCTGACACCCAAAACCAGCGGGTGTGTTCCTCTTCCTAGTAGTACAGCCACAAACTCTTGTTAGTGCAACTCCACAAAACAATAGCTTGTCATGCACAATCAAGTAGATACAAGCGTTAAGCGGAGGTCATAGATATTTATTAAATAAAAACGGCAAGCGCTTTCAACTTGTGGTCTTCTTCAGGCCAATAACAACTAAAATGCTTGGTGCAAACATTTAAATATACAAACATTAAAAATGCAATGATGTCACATCCTCAATTAGTTGAAGTGCATACATTATTTAAAAATTAAAGGGACAGGAAGTACTGCCCTAATTTCAAGCTTAGCTTGTTGTAAGCAACTTCTAAAATCATAAATCAAGCATAAAAATATATATATAAAGTATAAAAATATATGGCATGTATATATATATATATATATATATATATATATATATATATATATAGTCAGCCATGCTGTATTGCTAAACAATCAATCTTATAAACATGCTTTATACATAAAAAGAAATAATATTTCTATTCTTTTAACAGAGCTAAAATATGCATCCACACATATCATGTGTGGAATGCATGCATCCAAATATCCATGTCATGTAATAATAGAAGTGGAACAGAGATATGGAACTATGATGTTGCATGTGTGCATTTATGAAAAAATATATGTGTGTAAACAGATAACGCATAAAATATATATGTGCATGTCAATATGTGTAATATGTACACATATATAAAGACAGTAGACAATAAGACTATGTGATGTTATGTCAAATGCCCTAAATGAATGCTATGCAAGAGGGGACAGGATGGGGGGGGGGGAATGACAAGATTAAAGCAACAACAACTAAGCTTATATAATATGTATGCCTCAAGAAATTTCTTTGAGGGAAAATATTCAGCAACAACAACTAAGCTTATATAATATGTATCCTAAACAAGTTATAGATGTGTATATGGATAAAATGTTGGATAATGTGTTTATGTACGAAAAGAGATTATTACAGCAAAAACGTGATAAGATTAAGAGGGATACTGATGATTTTAAAAAGGGGAATGTCTTCACTTGGCCCAGGGTGAATAACACAGTGAAGAATTTTGACAACAACCCCCCAGACCCCCCTATACAACAGAAAGACAGGCAAGGCAATAGTAATGGTGATGTAAACTTAAAAGCTAACCTACCACAAGGTGGTGGGAAGCGGAACCTGGTGGTTACTGCAGCTATGGTACACCACGATGGCATAGACATACAAAGCATGTCACCCATTAGCAATATACACAATATTTCCGTTCTTGAGGAAGCTAATACTCGTATAGACATATGTGAACATATTGATACAAATAGTGATAGTACTAGCAAAGGTAGTTTTGAAGTAGGAAAGAAAAAATTAAATGTACCCTTGGATAGCACATCGAACCATGGCTTCCCCCATACAGCCCCTTTCCCAATTGCATCACAATGGAGAGGTGGGGGGAGGGGGAGAGAACGGTCAATGAGCAGAGGCCGACAGAGAAAGAGGCCAGCAGACCATCCTCAGCCAGGACCTACTATAAAGAAATTATGGCAAGGGAGCAAGAATCATTAATTTGGAATATATCCAAGAAAACACTTTCCTTGGATGAATGTTATGTATTAGAGAAATGTACTACATTCATTCCTTCTCAGAAAAGTGATATTACTGATAATATCATTGAACTTAAATTGTTTACTCGTAATTTACAGATTAAACTTGATTTCACTGGTACTACATCAGAATTACATAAATTTAGGAAACCTAGCACATATGTCCCGAATAACCATCCATTGATAGAAGCATTTTCAAAATTGGTGGAGAAAGATCTATATGCAAATGATAGTTTTAATAAAAGTAAGAAGTGGACAGGGAATCTCAACCCCGCACAGAGAAGAGCACTGAATAACTTAAGGAATGATGGTAGCATTATGTTAAGACCGGCCGACAAAGGGGGCCCCATAGTAGTGATGGACATGGAATACTACAAAACCAAGATGCATTTGATGCTTAGAGATACAAAATTTTATGAGAAGATTGACACACATACACTTAATATAATTATGAATAGGGTCACAACCAAACTTGAAGTTCTATTACTTGAAGGGAAAATTAACGAAGAACTTTACAGATATTTTATTGTAGAACATCCAATCATACCTTGTATACAAGGGATGCCCAAGATCCATAAAAATGGGAGAGACCCCCCAATGAGACCAATTGTGGCCGGGAGAGGGTGGGTAACGAAACCCATATCGCTCTACCTAGAATACTTACTGAGACCAATTGTTAATAAGTATGAACACATATTGAAAGACACAAAACAGTTCCTACTCATGTTATATGACAAGACACATGCAGTTAAGGAAGGTGAGAGGGATATACTAGTCACCCTAGATGTACAGTCTTTATTTACTGTCATTCCGAATTTGGATGGCATTACCTGTATTAGTCAATGCTTAGAGAAAGATGGTACATTCTCTATGAGCAAGATTGAAGTTATCTGTGAACTCATGGAGCTAGTACTTATGAACAATGTGTTTATTTTTGACAATCAGTTATACATTCAAAAGGATGGCATAGCTATGGGCACTTCTTGTGCCAATAGCTACGCCAACCTTGTCATGGCATGCTGGGAGTTTAACTCTCTATTTGAGAACATTGCATATCAGAATTATGTGTCATTTTACACCCGTTTCGTTGATGACCTTTTTATTATTTGGAAAGGAGACGAACAACAACTTTTAGAATTCCATAGAGATATAAACACCCACACGGACTATCTCAAGTTTACAATGGATAACTCAATAGAGTTGATATCATTCCTGGATGTTTACATTCAGAGATTGCCGAGTGGCCTCTTGAACACAGGTGTGCATAGGAAAAGCTGCTATCATAATCATCTGTTACATCGTAGTAGCATGCATCCAGCACATGTTTTTAACAACATTGTCAGAGGACAAGCTATGAGGATATCTAGATTACACTCTGATAATATAAGCTTTGATAATAGAATTGTTGTTATTGGCCTGAAGAAGACCACAAGTTGAAAGCGCTTGCCGTTTTTATTTAATAAATATCTATGACCTCCGCTTAACGCTTGTATCTACTTGATTGTGCATGACAAGCTATTGTTTTGTGGAGTTGCACTAACAAGAGTTTGTGGCTGTACTACTAGGAAGAGGAACACACCCGCTGGTTTTGGGTGTCAGCAATTGCCTGCATAGGCTTACATTGAGGAGACATCTGAACCTGATTCGTATTGTATTTGGAACTTTACAGTGAACTACTTGGGATATAAAACCTACTCTGCACATTGCTTCCCACACATTCTCTTTTTTTTTCTTATTACCTGCATATTAACACTTTCCTGCAGAATGTTCATTCTGCAATCAGGGTAAAGATATACATGTTGCAATTTTCTAATTCCTTATAACACTCACTTTGTCAGGCATTATTGCTTACCCTAATACATATGTAAATGTTAAATGTTAAATGACCAAGAAAGTAATTTGCCAACACACAGTATGACTAGCAGAGTATTTGTCAAATGAATTCTCTTGACAGGTACATAATTATGTTTACTTTTTTATATGTGGCTGCATTTTCATAACTGAACCAGGTTAGATGACCTTCTCCTAAATAACAAGGGCAAACTCATCAAGACGTTGTTTTGTCAAGTTTCCTCCTGCAAATCTCAGCAGAACAGGGGCAGCTCATGCTATTGGACTGCAGGATTGCAGCCCTCCCAGCTGTAAAATAAGAAAAATTAAACAAAATATAAAATAAAATAAAAAAGCAACCATGAGTCCCAGAACATCACACATGCACACTTGCAGCATTTCCTGATATTCGGACTGCTGGTGAACCAGTCTGGAGCATGCACACAGAATCCAGACTGTCTCCACCAGCAGTCCGGATTACAAAGACAACATGCACATCTACATTTTCCCAGCAGTCTATGCAGTCAGAACTGCATAGACTGGAAGGGGATTGGACTGCAAGCCTCAGGTGATCTCGCAGGAAGGGCTTGCCTACTGCATGGATATAACAGCTTGGTGCAGGAATGGATTGAACAGCTCAGCAACAATGGAGCTTGGTATTTGCTGCAGGTGTGTGTGTGAAATGCCTCAGTTGCTACATGGTGGTGGGTAGAGAATAAGGCTTGAACCCTTTACCTTGGGCCCAAATGGCAAGAGCCTGAATTCCCTACCCACCACCATTGGTAAAACAAGAAAAATTAAACAAAATATAAAATAAAATAAAAAAAGCAAACATGAGTCCCAGAACATCACACATGCACACTTGCAGCATTTCCCGATATTCGGACTGCTGGTGAACCAGTCTGGAGCATGCACACAGAATCTAGACTGTCTCCACCAGCAGTCCGGATTACAAAGACAACATGCACATCTACATTTTCCCAGCAGTCTATGCAGTCAGAACTGCATAGACTGGAAGGGGATTGGACTGCAAGCCTCAGGTGACCTCGCAGGAAGGGCTTGCCTACTGCATGGATTTAACAGCTTGGTGCAGGAATGGATTGAACAGCTCAGCAACAATGGAGCTTGGTGTTTGCTACAGGTGTGTGTGTGAAATGCCTCAGTTGCTACATGGTGGTGGGTAGAGAATAAGGCTTGAACCCTGTACCTTGGGCCCAAATGGCAAGAGCCTGAATTCCCTACCCACCACCATTGGTAAAAAAAAAAATGCAGATGCTTGCCTCATATTTCTTCTGTTCCTCATAAAATATGTGGTTTCTGTATTTTTGTTTCTCAACACAGCCAGTCATACAGTGGTGCAGTGATAGCATTGTTGTCTAACAGCTACAGGTTTTCTGGTTTGATTCTTGGCTGGGGTGCCTTCTGTGTGGAGTCTGCATGTCCTCCCTGAGTTTGTGTGGGTTTGCTCTGGTGTCCCCTCATCTTACAAAGACATGTGCCTGGAGTGTTTCTTCCTCTGCCAAAAATTGGCTTTTGTTTCACATCAGACTTTCCTGGTTAACAAATCTTAAATAAATAAAAATGACAAGCACTGGAATTTCAGACTTCATATTCTTCAGAAAGTACATGGTAACACAAAACCTATTATTATAGCAAGTTTCTAAGTTTATAAGATGGATAGTTGAAATTTGTCCCTATTTTTGGGACTGTATTCCCCCATTATTGGCTTCGTCCAGGTTTTTTGTGCCAAAGTTGAGAGCTATGGTGATAACTGAACTCACTCAATATGTTTGTAGGGCTGTATTCCTGCATTACTGGCTTTGTCTATGTGTTTTTGCTAAGAAGCTGAGAGCTATGGTGAGAACTGAATTCACTGAATATGTTTGGGGGCTGTATTCCCCCATTATTGGTTTTGTTCAGGTGTTTTGTGCTAAGATGTTGACAGCTATGGTGAGAATTGAATTCACTGAATGTAGCTATTTAAGTTTCAGTCTTCCTCGTTCATAAAATAGGTGATTGATTTGGCATAGTGGTATGTAGCTTTGATTGTTTTGCACAGGGTCCTGGGTTCAATACGTGGCAATGAAATGTATGGTGGTAACACAGCATTTTATTCTAGCAACTTTCCAACATTATACAAGCAATGTTTAAAATGTGTCCCTGTTTTTTGGTCTTTTGCCCCCACCCCCTAAATGTTGGCTTTTTTCCAGATTTCTTGTGCTGAAAAGTTCAGAGATACAGCTGAGTGTCAAGTAGATTTTACAAGAAGCTGAGAGCTGCAGGGAAACAAACGTTTAGTGATACTTATGCTGACTCTGCTTGCATGGTTAATAGCACAACAGGTGGTATACTTGCTTTTGATGCAGAAGGCTGTGGGTTCTACTGCCACAGTAGATAGATGCATTGCTGATACTATACTGTATTGTAAAGGGGGTGGATGCTGCAGTCCTTTTTGGTGAAGATACCTAGTAACTCTGAACCTGTTATCAGTTTTTCATCCATTCCCTATTGCAATATTACTAGTTTATTGTTTTTTAATGAAACATAGGCAATGTATTCCTCAAAGGCAACAGGCACTTTATTTGTAGATGAAACAATGAAATATAAAGTTGTTTGCTACAGCAACCTCTTCATTAGTTACAGATTTCTTTAATGTGGAATTATTTAGATGACTTTTACTTCTTCAGAGATTGTGCATATTTACTGATACTGGTGGACTGTAGAAGTTTGAGTAGACCTTTATGATAGAAATGTTCTGAATTGGGCAGTTTTGTCGTTATTGGTGCATGCATTTTTTCATTGTATACTGGAAAAATGTTCTGAATTGGGCAGTTTTGTCATTATTGGTGCATGCATTTTGTTTCATTGTTTACTGGAAAAATGCTCAAAACAAATTTAAAACGCCTTCTACAACTGTACTATATTGTACAAGGAATATAATTTAATAAAATCAGAAAGGTGTTTCAAAGACCACGTGTGTGTTTCATGTGTAAGGGGCCTATGATTTGAAAACAGACCAAAGTTAATATTTATCTGTCACTGGCAAAATGTATTTTCTTTGAATATGGGTTTCAATGCTGTTTCAATGAATGTGAGTTTCAAGGGCAGAGAAGTTTTAATGCTAAGTCTGTTTTCATTGTGAGAGTACATTGCTTTGCTTAGCAGATGTCTTAGTGTTTGTGCTGTAAAATGCAAAATAAAACTTTCAAATGAAGTCCAAATAATCGTAGAAGTAAAGCAGTATGCACATTAGTGTTTATGGTAAATGGGGTGAAATAGCCAAGTAATGGTTCAATGGAACAGCTGAAGGGGGGAGGCTTCATTCGACCATGATTTTGTGAGGGGGAAGTGCGGCAAATTCAAAGACAGCCCTGGCTGAACTATACCTTTCAACTGTCCAGATTTTCTCAGAATGAATAGATTTTTGCTTCTTATTTTTGGTTTGTTCCTCATTAAATGTGTGGTTTTCTGGCAAATAATTTAGGAATTAAGTCACTAAATAATGACAGACACTGAGTTTCAGACTTCATAACCTTCAGAAAAATGCATGCTAAAGCAAGGCCTGTTATTCTATCAACTGTCTCAGTTTATACAACAATTTTTGTACTGTTTATAAGTATATTTGGCCTTGTCCAGATTTCCTGCATTAACAGGTTGAGAGGTACGTGCAAATAAATTGCTTCAAAGAATTAGGCCTATCCAAACCTTTCAACTGTCCCCGATTTTGGCTCAAAATGTTGCTCTTCCCCTAATAATCCCGCCGCAAAATGGCAATTTTGGAAGAAAACGTGAAGGGTTTACATTTAAGAAATAACTGTAATAATCAGAGTTATAGATGTGTTTGGAGAGTTATAGATTACTTTTATTTCAGAAATGCATGTAGATTCTTTTATTTTGTCAGCTGCTCAAGTTAGCAGTACTAATATTAAAAATGCGTCCCTTCTTTGACAGGCTCCCAGCTGTATTGTGTGGCTGTTTTATATTTGTGCATCACATTTTTGGTCCATTTTTCATAAAATTGTGTTTTCTGGCAAATTAGTAGCAAATCATTAAAGACTGAAGTTAGAAAATAATGACAGACATTTGTGTTTCAGATTTCATACCCTTCAGAAATTCATACTAATACAAGACCCACTACTCTATTACCTTTCTAAGTTTATAAGAGCAATATTTAAAATTGTCCTTATTTTTGGGCCTTGTCCCACTTCTATGTATGGCTTTGTCCAGATTTCCTGCTCTGAGGTTGAGAGGTATGACAAATGTGTCGGGGCCATCACAGTCAGCCAGAGACATTTCAAATTGTGACATACTTGTTGCATCCCACTGACCCATGTAGTGTGACTCTGGATGTGTCCAAGCAAGGCAAGGAGCAGTTATGCAGTGTAAATGTGCAGAGTATCCCCCCATTCAAGGTAGACACAAGTACTACTTTTATTCTGTCCTTGATTTTGCAGAATGTTCTGGTTTGTCATATTTTTATACTGTTGATTTATGCTTATTATTACTCAGAAAGTGCCTGTTACTCTGTGTTTAAGTAGCAATGCTTTAATGACCATCAGGTAAGTTTGTCTGAGATTGTAAGATGCAAGTAAGCTTTAATAAGCATACTGTTAAAGAATTGCCAGCAGTGAAAGCCTTTCTGTTGTTGCCATGCAGAGAATACTTGCATAACTAGATAATGTATAAGCCCTGGGTATTGAAATGCATATGACAGTATTTGTAATAAAGGACAGGATTACATTATTTTAAGAAACTCATTACATTTGTTGGAGACTTGCAGTCATCTTTGCAGGCTTTACCTTTAAACCAAACAAAATGCCAATCTATCATGTGTGGTCCATTACCTGTACAGTAATCTTTTAAGCAATGTATCTTGAGCTTGTTTCTTGTTTGCTTTTCATTTTATACTTTGATCATGTTTTCCCCATGAAACAAGTAGATAGTTGATAAATAAGGGAACTAATGGAAATGTGAATTTGACTCTGATGGTGCCTAAATGTAAATAGGCGAAAACGCTAAGTCTTTTATTTTTTTATTTAATAAAGTGTACTTCCATGGATGTCTGGGTGTTGTGGTGACTCCTCTGTTTGGAACTTGAATAAAACAAGGAAATTCTAGCAGCACTCAGAATCAGCAATAGTACAATGATGGGCAAATACAGTTCTTTAGATGTTACAATAGCATAACATGTTAATATATGAGTATATTTTTTATTTAACATTTATTTACCAGGAAAGTCCAACTTGGAATGAAGCCAATTTTCAGCAGAGGCCCAGGGAGAAATGCTCCAGATATATGTCTTTTTGACATGAGAGAAAACTGGAGCACCCAGAGAAAAGCCACACAAACGCAGGGAGGACATGCAAACTCCACACAGAGGGTACCCCAGCCAAAAATCGAACCAGAGAACCTCTTGCTGTGAGGCGACAATGCTACAGCTGTATCACTGCGCCCTCCAGATATGCCTTTAGATAATGAGAAAAAGCAACTTACAATAGAAATGAGTGAATAGAATTAAGTAAGATAGCACCCACTGAGCAAGATGTGGTTAAATATATTGACTTTAGCGTTATCCAGGAATGTTGCAAGAACAAAGCCGGGTATCTATTAGTGAGTAGTTAGGAGCTTTTTAAATTGTACTGTGGAGCAGTTAGAGGTAATAGGGGTTGGCAGTTTACTCCATATTTTAGTAATGATGTTTGAGAAGAGAGATTCTCCAGCTGAGCTGTTAGCTTTGTTGGTTTCTAACAGGAGTTTGTCACTGAAATGGAGGGCTCTAGAAGTGGTGTGTGGTTGTATAAGATTTTGGTGAGCAGGGATTTTATCCAGTTGATGCAGGATTTTGTGGGCAGAGGTTAATTGTTTATAGCGTAGCAGTTGAGGAAGTTCTAGACATTTTTGTTGTTTAAGAGGTGTACAGTGATGTACACTGTGTGTGGCATCATTTGCAAATTTGGCAATTTTATTGTAACAGCATTCTAGCTTGGTAAGATCAGTTTTACAAAGGTTGGTTAGTACTGGGGGTGCATACTGATGAGTTTGCAGGTGTGTATCTAGTTAAAATTTGTATGTTTCTGTAAAGAAGACCTAATTTCTTATGGACCTTTTTAATAGTTTGAGCAATATGAAAGTCAAATTTCTGATTATTGTCAATTTCAACGCCTAGCAGTTTAGTATTTGTTACTGGGGTGATGATAGTTTTATTTTTGGACTATAAGTTGAAAGCTAGGTGAGAAGAGGGAAATCTTGTGGGGTAGAAGAGAAGCTTAGTTTGACTGGGGTTTAGAATGAGCTGTGAATTGGTGAGCCATGTTTCTACCGATAGAAATGGATGTTGGGTTATGGTGCGGAGGTCTTGTAGGGAGGAGGTTGTACATATTAGAGTAGAGTGATCTGCATATTGTATCACAGAGAGATGAAGAGTGGAGGTGTGGAGTTGATTGGTAAAAAGAGGGAAAAGTAGAGATCCAAGGTGTCACTCATCTAGCCAGGATATAATAGACAAGTCTTTGTGGGTTCTGTTCAAGCAGCTTTATTATGTGCAAACACATTACGATTGAAGCTTATTAACTTTAACTTAGGTAACATATACAAAGTAGCTACATTCATTCATTCAAACATGATCACTCTCTGGCTGCACTTTCAAAATGGCACTGAGTATGGCACGTGATTGCTATTTATATATGCACATTCAGTCCTTGATATGATTCTTAAAGACACAGCACACACGCTCTGTTCTACATCCTCCCTCTTTGAGAAATAGATTGTGCAATGCTGAGAACATCAGTTGACATGCAAACAATACAAATAGCTCTTTGTCATGCAATTAAACAGAACTAGGTACATATATACAGTTATGTCCAGGTTGCTGTGTATTTCATACTAGGTCTGGAAATATGACCAAATCATGTGACATAAAACTGAGAATTATACTTAGCAACTGGAACTGTCTCTGCTGAATGTTCAACCTTAGCAATATCAGGAACATTATCAGGAATGGAAGTAGAAGGTAAGACACGTTCTGGAACAGGAACATTGTCTGGATTGCTCTGAGATCTAGAGTATGTATCAATGGAACAATGCTGGGATAACAATTACAGGAAGAAGAAGTCTGCAATTTCTCCTGTACTCCACACTCTCAGATTTTATGAAGTAGGATCTCAGCTCGATACATATACCTGTTACTTGACTAATATGGTTGAAACCTTTCACCATTTGTATCCTCACTGTCTCTCCTTCTTTCAGTGGATGAAGAAATCTGCTTCATTTATCATAACTGGACTACTGGATAGAATGCTTCCTGAATAATTGGGCTCTGATAATTCTGTTGTTTTTAGCTTTAGGCCTCAATAAACTGGAAGTAATAGGCAGTGTTGTTCTGGTTTACCTGGCTAGAAGTCTCTGAGCAGGCGAGCTAAGTATATCGTCACGGGGTATGTTTCTGAGAGTAAGTAAATTCAAAACGACATCGGTATTATCATGCTTTGACCTTTTAGGTAATTGCTTTGCACTCTGCACTGCACATTCAGCTAGTTCATTTGACTGTGGATATTCTGGACTACTAGTAACATGTATAAAGTCCCATTCTCTTGCAAATTTCTAAAATAAGTGACTAGTAAATTGAGTACCATTGTCAGAAATTACTTTGTGTTGACAACCCTGGACTGGGAAATGATGTTTCAACTTGGTAATAAGCTAGGATAGTAT